>NC_136271.1:110503210-110558210 GCF_964187855.1 Myxine glutinosa
GCCCCGAGGTCATGCATGTACCAAGTCCTGGTATCAGCTCGCTCCCCTCCTGTTGTGAGTTCCGTTTACCAAACGATAGGGGGGTGCTTCAGCCAGGGGCTGTGACCAGGTGGACAAAAGATTATCATGTTCGGGCGCATTCCTGACTCATTTACAAACTCGTCTTTCACAGAGTTTGCATGTAAAATATATCTGCTTTGTTACCAGGTTAATTAATAAGTTACCAGTGCCAATTAATAAGTTACGCTGAGTTACACTTCCACAATTCCCTCATCTTTTTGTTTTTTTTGTTTATATTAACCATTAATCTAAACATCAATATAAGTAAACAATCAATCACTACAAGTAAACATCATTACAAGTATAAGTAAATAATCAATCACTACAAGTAAACATCATTACAAGTATAAGTAAATAATCAATCACTACAAGTAAACATCATTACAAGTATAAGTAAATAATCAATCACTACAAGTAAACATCATTACAAGTATAAGTAAATAATCAATCACTACAAGTAAACATCATTACAAGTATAAGTAAATAATCAATCACTACAAGTAAACATCATTACAAGTATAAGTAAATAATCAATCACTTTGGTAATCAAATTCCCTTGGGCATACACCGTCATCCTGCAAGAATCACAAAACATTTCGTTGGTCATTGACTCCTTCCATATCGTTCAATCTATTGCATTTGCATCACAAATATATTTTCAAAACAACACTTCACCATCACCAAGATACAACAATTTCACTTCATTTTCAAGTTTTGTAAAGCATCTGCACCATCTGGTAAAAAACGTTTGCCTCCACACAAATGTTGACTTTGTTTGAAAGGAAGGGCTGATCACTTGTGTTTGAATCCTGGTATGAAACATTTTCTCCTAATGTCTTCATAGCTCCTGCACTACTTCGTGTAGGATTTCGCTGTTGTGGTAACATTGCGGAGTCATAGACTGACCCTGCTCTCCTTGTAGCATTCTTGCCACTTTTTGCTGTAAACCATAGTAATTCCTGAACACGGCCTTCACCCAGTTGTAGTCGACTTGCCTCCACCCTCATTGTGAGTGGGCAGAAAGTATTGGTGTGGCGTTGATTGGCCAGCAAGATGTGGAACAGGGATGCCGGATGCATCCACAATGATGTTGGGACCATGGTGTTCAGGTCATTCATGGTCCTTACCAGGAGCAACCAGCAGAATCGTGCACAGCTGTTGTGACAAGGGCACAGCCGTTTTTTTGCAGCTCCATGCTGGTTCCCCGGACGTTGGTGAAGTAATAACATATGTCCCCGCATTTCACAGAGGTTGCCGGTAAAATGTCGTTGTCCTGCAACTTCTGATGTGGTGAATGTTCGAAGCCTTCGAACAAGAGTAAGTGATCGCCTTTCTTTCATATGTTGCAGTGTGATCCAGGCAAATGGTCACATAAATTTCCTTGGTGAAGGTAAGCATTCATCTCCAAGTTACACGGGAGAATGTCTTCATCATTCTTTGAGAAAGAGGGTGTATGCCACGATTAACTTCATTTTTTAGCCACAAATTTTCTTTCTCGAACTTCTTCCCAATTCCGTTAGCAATCCCTCCAAAATGTGATCTCGTCTTATCTTTATGCTCAGTCACATCTGAATCTGCTTTCCGCACACACTGAATCAGATAGGGTACATCTTACCATGAAATCAGCATAATCATGTATATCTTCCGACAGTTTCACATTCAACAATTTGTTGTTTTTCCTTAACACAAAAAGTTATATTCATTTATATGCGTCACACAAATAATATTCAATCAGGTATGTATTTTATTACTAAACTAAGAATAGCATTGTATATGATTACAATCACAAATGGGAATACCTAATTCCCAACAACAATTTTTCCCAAACCAACAAATTAAGCATAATGTATTATTACCATAATTCCTCTCCACTTTTTCTTTTCCCTCTTTTTCCTAACAGTGTGTCACTCGTGGTGATATGAGTTCACTGATATTGTAATTGGCACAACTCATAACATTGTCGTTATGCCATTATCTTAATTCTACTGTATTCATTTGCAACATCACTTGATTTAATCTTTTAATCTCAGTATTTATGTCGCCATAAAAGTCTTCCTTTTCTGGTTCCACATTTCTTTCCTCATTTGTCACTTCATGCGTTATCATCGTGTTGTTGGTTACCTTATTCAAACACACCGTCACTAAGGCTTTCAAGCAAGCCACCACTAAAACAATTGCCAATATAACTACTAAACCAACAAACAAGTCTGCTACTCCTTGTATATATTCATACCTATGACATAGTTATATGTCGATGACATTTAACATTATATACCAAACTAACAAGCTTCCTAAAAGGTAAATAAAGAAAATCCCTTAATATGTAACATAATCAGATTATTTGTCTTGCCCTGATCCCCCTATCTCCCGGGGTTGAACTCAATCCCCTGATCATGAGTGTAGTTGTGATACATTTTTCACTCATGTTGTATTAATATCAGCAGGTAATTGTATGTCATGTAGGCAAATAAATGTCACTATCCCAAGTAGGAATATCACATGTTGAAAATGTAATGTTTATCAATGCAAGGGGTGTTAAAATGTAATTCAAATGACTGTAAATCACGACTATCATTTATCTACCACTGAATGTTCTGCTGGGCTGCTAGGTGCAGCCCCATTTTCTGTGGGATCGTCCACCTTAGCCCCATGTGCTTGTTTGCAATGAGGGGCATGAATCCAACTTTCTATTTTGGGTCCATATTTTTTCTATTCTTATCAATCTCCTATGGTTTATCATTTCGTTCCAAGATACCGCAACCAAAGGTTTTAACCAAAGCTCTACCAAACTATTTCCAATTTGAACAAAAATGCCAGTGAAACAATGATTCGAAGAATTAACTTCAAGGGGTCAATGAATTTATTCTATAGCCAGATCTAATTTTCCCATCCAATAGTTTGCCTTGCCACATGTCATATTATAACACCTTAATAAACCTTCGAAAAATGTTTCCCATCTCAACAAATTTCCTTTTTTTTTTTTTTTTCTCAAATAGCCATGTGTAACTTACGTATTTAACTACAATTTCCTCTCAATTTGTTTGGCCTAACTGGCCGCAAAAGTGGCTGCCAGCATGCAGTTCCGTTTTTTATCTACCAAGGAAGTGTTCCACACAAGACCTCTACCAAAATGTTGTTTGTAAAAAACAAATCTGGGATTTCTGATTACATGGATGCACACTCTCAGGACATTTTCAGGCTGCTGTTAACAATCCACTACGATAACTTAATTCCTTTACCCTCAATCAAATAATTAGTACAAATTGAGGATATTATCCCTATCACATTCTTTTATAGATTCATTATGTTGGATCTAATTTTTTTTCCCAATAATTTTCCACTGCTGTAAGGCGGAACAATAGCTCTCATAAGTCTTAGTACTATCGTACTTAATTTGCCCAGCAGCGAATAATTTATTTACTATCCTTTCTCATCTGTTAACCAGTGACTTTGTTTAAACTCCAGAACTGAAAACCCACAATAGTTCAAACCAGCAAAATTTTCTTTACTATTTTCCCATATCATCTATGCCTAAAACACATCCATACATACAGCACAATTTATATGCTGATAAAATTCAAGTTTATATATATAAAAATCCGTGAGCAGAGTACTCTGGGAAGTCAGTGTAAGACCTCTCCCAAATTTGGCTAATTTTGTACTCCCACATTTTTTTGTACTCCCACATTGTGTACTCCCACATTGGAACTATCTATTTTCAGACAAGGCACACTGTCGGTGTCAACAATCTTGTAAGATTGATACACAAAAACACACACACACATGCATTATGCGTATTTGTTTGCGTTGGAACTATTATTTACAGATCAAGATGGGTGTCAATTTTATTTCAATTTCATAAAATTTGTCCTTCAATTTTTTATAAATGCTAATACACAAATGGACCAAAAGTTTATTCTTAGAAAACCCCTATGATGTCACATTGAAATTACCCTTTCAGTTCCCACAATAATTTATCCAAATTTGACTACACACCCATTTACATGTCAGTCGACCACTGACTTATCAATCGTGTGGAACAATAGTCCGAAATTCCCACCTGATCATCATGTGACCCTTGTCCCTTGGTTTAAAATTTGCAAAGCAATTGTTCCAACTTTGTAAATTTAAAATTGTGTGCCCAACATAAAAGATCCAATTTCGGCATTTGATCAATTAATTATCATTTTGCTTACAAGCAAAAGAAAAAAATGAATAATTCTTGCTCCGAAAACTTTTCAGACCCAAGAATCATCGACAGTTATTCATGTTTGTCCAGTAATCTAATTTGTTGAGGCCAATCGTCATTTGGGATTTGTCGCAATGAAGGCCTAATCATTGTCTGAGGTATCGGTCAGCACTGGTACCCTTGATCTTGGTTTCTTTGTCCTTGGTTTCTTTGTCCTTGGTTTCTTTGTCCTTGGTTTCTTTGTCCTTGGTTTCTTTGTCCTTGGTTTCCCTGTTGAAATTGTCTTCTGCTCAGATATGGGCATCTCCTTATCCAGTGTCCCATCTCTCCACAGTTGAAGCACCGGCTTCTGTCGTTACCTGCTCTGTCCACCTGTGCATTTGTATTGCTGGGCTGCATCTCTACATCCCTGAGTTGCCACTGCAATCTCTCGTTGTCTCCTGAAACACGAAAAAATTCTCTGTACCGTCCTTTTTGGGGAGACAACTGGAAATCAGATGGGACAACTGTCCCTTTCATTCCTAATTTCGAGGGCAGTTGTGCATTTGTCTCCTCCACTGTATCCTGTATCCTTTTTATTTTGAGTTCTAGATCCGTTATCCGTTCTTGCTGTTCCCGTTGTCTGGATTCACCATCCCAAAGATGGAATGCAAGCCAGTCTACCGTTAGATTCTGTCTCTTCCTGGCTTTCAATCTTTGTTCCAATCTTTCCAATCGACTTCGCTCAAATGTACCATCTCTTGGAAACTCCTCATCATGTCCCTTTGTCCACAAATACCAATTCTCGACCTGCCTTATAGCTTCTGCACCATAACGGTCGTACATATGATGTGTACAAGTACCTTTTTGTGGAATCTCTGGTTGTCCTTGTGTATTCTTGCAGGCTCCATTTCCCATTCTGCCTTTTATCAAAGTAGCGTTGGATGTGTTGTAGTTTGTTCCTCTAAAGCTTCACTCGTACCTCCAGGAAGGATCTCTCCACCTGTTCACATGGTGATTTCCAGAGAATCTCCCTCAGCTGTGGCTTTTGCACGATCCAATCTCACAGATCAGTATTTGCAGATGAGCCGGAGGGTCAGTATGAAATGGGTGAATCCTCAGGTGTCCGCTCTGTTGACGGGGAAATCACACAATGGTAACCGCACATATATATCTGTATATAAACTCACCACCTTGCTCAATTTTCCCAGGTTGTCTCCACATTGTTAATATCTCGCAAAGATATCAAAGCTTCTTTCTTGAGACCGCATTTTCATCAATCAAACAATCAATATATTCAATTCAATTTATTCAGTTCAATTTATTCAGTTAAATTCAATCAATTAGATTCAATCAATTAATAATTCAATCAATTAATAATTCAATCAATTATTCAATTTCAATTAATTCATCAATATTCATCAATAAATCAAATTAATCATTTTGGATGACTCCTTGCATAAGCCCTTTCCCCAATGATGTCAGGACAGGTCCATCCATTGACCGTCACCTCTGGTTCGTACCTCATGTTAATTGATGAATCACCGTCCTGTCCTAGGGTCATATCTGACATATTTCCCCATTTTGCCTGGTCTCTACAAATTTTCTTTGCAACCACTAAAGGCAACTCATCCTTCATTCGTGAGACAGCCAAAATGGATGGCAGATATTAAAGTTCTTTGGGAAAAATATCTCATCATTTTCCTTTTAATAGTACCCAAAATCTCTTGGCAATATAAATTTCGTAAAACTCCTGAAATGGGACTGTCAAATTCCTTCAATCATGCTAAATTTTGAAACTCCATCGCTTGTAATACCCAATTTATCCCATAGGGCTTGAAAGTTCTTTCCCAAGTTCATGCAGCATTCTGCATTTGAACCCTATGATATCATTCATAATAATCATCATGATTTTATAGTCATGGTCCTATCATAATCATCTATTTAAACGAACATTTCCTTTATCACCACAGCTATGTGGTATAATCAACAATAGAATAAAACTGTACATAGCAACAGGCTACCTCATGGCCACTTAGTATACCTATTGACAATAAGTCATAACAATATCGAATAATCATTGAACAATTCAAAAATCGCTTCCACTGCTCTAGCCGCAGCATCCGTGATATTTGTTTGCTCATTCACTATTCCTGATTCGTCATCAAGGATCTCCATCATCACACAGCGTACTTAATTCCGCATTTTAATGAGAATTCAACAGGAATTTACGACTCAAAGGAAAAAGAACGAGCAGACCTTTTGCAGGATGATCGTTACAAAAATCGTTACATATATTAAAGTATTTATAATGTCGACAAATCATATCTTAATTCTTACAAGATTTGGTTCTTTGAATAAATCACAGCACCGGGAGAACCAGCTCCAAAAAATGGATCTTTGTGTTTATTCAGCACCCTAGTAATTGGTTCTTTGTGTACTAATTACACAGCACCCAGGCCCCGCTCATATGGATCTTTGTGCAGCGCTACACAGCACCTGAGCAAAAGGGGTTTCATCTACATTTTCCCTATTCGGTGTACCATCCGTGATATTTGTTTGCTCATTCACTATTCCTGATTCGTCATCAAGGATCTCCATCATCACACAGCGTACTTAATTCCGCATTTTAATGAGAGTTCAACAGGAATTTACGACTCAAAGGAAAAAGAACGAGCAGACCTTTTGCAGGATGATAACTGGAATTAGTCGTGAAAATATATCCAAAATACACAAAAATACACACCCACACAAATAAACAACATTTATTCCATTTAACAGAACAAACATTTCCTCTATCATGACATGCATGTCTTCAAAATTATATGACCAAGAGAAAAAGTAAAACTAATTAAAACTGCGGGCAGTGATAATCCGGGGACCATACCGCTCCATCCTGATTGGACGAGTGCGTGCTAGAGTCGTTAACAACGACAGTCCAGATCCGAGTGTTCAAAATTTCAACTCAATCGATCGAAAAATGAACGCAGGGATGCATTTTAAAGGTGCAGTGGCACTAACTGAGTTGCCACGATTATGGCCACGAAATTGCCAATATGGCCAATATGACAAAATATTTTCCTTAATCAATTGGCTCATAGCATAACCAATCTGTAAGTATTTCATCCGAAGATGTATCTCTGAGGACTTTTAATTAAATAAGTCATTTATAAATCAACGAGTTAATTTATTAAATGATTAATCAATAAATCAATATTTTCCTTGACAGCCACATCACTTGGTCCGTGTCATGTCCAAATATCAGCTTCCTTACTCAAAAGGTGCCTGAGTTAATGTAATGTAATTACTGTAATAAGATTACTGCAATTACTGTAATGATTACTGTAATTACTGTAATTACCGGAACTGTAATTACTGTAATTACCTCAGGTAATTACTGTAATGTAATTACTGTAATTTAATAAGAAATGTAATTAATTAAATGAGTACTTCATTAATCGCTCATAATGAAATAATTCCTTAATTTTCATTCGATTCACTTGACATTCGAATGGGATTTATATATCCGTCAACTAGTTCAATCAATCACTACATTTTATTCAACATAGGCCAAAGTCCACAACAATTTGAAAAATCCTTAATTTTCATTCGATTCACTTTACATTCGAATGGGATTTATATATCCGTCAACTATTTTATTCAATCACTACATTTTATTCAACATAGGCCAAAGTCCACAACAATTTGAAAAATCCTTAATTTTCATTCGATTCACTTTACATTCGAATGGGATTTATATATCCGTCAACTATTTTATTCAATCACTACATTTTATTCAACATAGGCCAAAGTCCACAACAATTTGAAAAATCCTTCATTTTCATTCGATTCACTTTACATTCGAATGGGATTTATATATCCGTCAACTATTTTATTCAATCACTACATTTTATTCAACATAGGCCAAAGTCCACAACAATTTGAAAAATCCTTAATTTTCATTCGATTCACTTTGCATTCGAATGGGATTTATATATCCGTCAACTATTTTATTCAATCACTACATTTTATTCAACATAGGCCAAAGTCCACAACAATTTGAAAAATCCTTAATTTTCATTCGATTCACTTTACATTCGAATGGGATTTATATATCCGTCAACTATTTTATTCAATCACTACATTTTATTCAACATAGGCCAAAGTCCACAACAATTTGAAAAATCCTTAATTTTCATTCGATTCACTTTACATTCGAATGGGATTTATATATCCGTCAACTATTTTATTCAATCACTACATTTTATTCAACATAGGCCATAGTCCACAACAATTTGAAAAATCCTTAATTTTCATTCGATTCACTTTACATTCGAATGGGATTTATATATCCGTCAACTATTTTATTCAATCACTACATTTTATTCAACATAGGCCAAAGTCCACAACAATTTGAAAAATCCTTCATTTTCATTCGATTCACTTTACATTCGAATGGGATTTATATATCCGTCAACTATTTTATTCAATCACTACATTTTATTCAACATAGGCCAAAGTCCACAACAATTTGAAAAATCCTTCATTTTCATTCGATTCACTTTACATTCGAATGGGATTTATATATCCGTCAACTATTTTATTCAATCACTACATTTTATTCAACATAGGCCAAAGTCCACAACAATTTGAAAAATCCTTAATTTTCATTCGATTCACTTTGCATTCGAATGGGATTTATATATCCGTCAACTATTTTATTCAATCACTACATTTTATTCAACATAGGCCATAGTCCACAACAATTTGAAAAATCCTTAATTTTCATTCGATTCACTTTACATTCGAATGGGATTTATATATCCGTCAACTATTTTATTCAATCACTACATTTTATTCAACATAGGCCAAAGTCCACAACAATTTGAAAAATCCTTAATTTTCATTCGATTCACTTTACATTCGAATGGGATTTATATATCCGTCAACTATTTTATTAAATCGCCATCTTTCATAGTAATTCTGGACCGGCATTAGGTGGGATTGTCTGTCATGAATTTATTTGTTGATCGAACGAGTTTTAATTTGTCTAAATCCGACCAGTCGTTTCCAAAGATATAAGCCTTTTTGTCGCAATACCATATTGGAAATATATATATATATAAATATAATTCGCTTTCCCGGTTCCCTGTCGCTCGCCGTGCGCCGAGCAAGTCGAGTGCTTTGAACAAGTGCAAAAAAAAGAAGTACTTTATACGTGTACGGGTGGGTAAACGAGTGTACCGGCCTTACACGTCCTGGAAGCAAACGGTCGCAAGGTGCACGCTTGCTCTGTTTGCTCGCAGGTCACAGTAAGACCCTTAATGACCAGCGCAAAAATACGTATTTACAGAAATCATTTAGAGAAAAAAAACACGAATAAATTGCTACAGTCGTTTAACACGTTTCATCCTTGTATTTCCTATGGACAATCGCCAGTCCCACACACCAAATCCTCCATCTTCAGAATTCATATTTCATAATGGACAGATCCCCAAGAGGTCATGCTCACCTTGACCCTTGACGACGTCCACTCGAAATTCCAGCGGTGCCTCCAGATTGTTGAAGAATTTGTAGCTGCGAGACTCACAGGACTCCAATGACCGGACACAGGTTTACAAAAGGTCTGGTTTATTAACTGGCTATTCACTTCATTCCATTTACCAAATAATACCGCATAATATAATGGATCAGGTTAACTCTTTTCCAATGTCCTTCTCGTTCGGCTGATGTTCCTCCGACACTCCCGTTGGTCAGAGCTCCTCGCAGCAGCTTCTCCCGATTCCACGTTTGCTCCCGTTTATATGGACAAACTGGATTTTAATCCCCTCTCCGCTGGTGCCCCGAGGTCATGCATGTACCAAGTCCTGGTATCAGCTCGCTCCCCTCCTGTTGTGAGTTCCGTTTACCAAACGATAGGGGGGTGCTTCAGCCAGGGGCTGTGACCAGGTGGACAAAAGATTATCATGTTCGGGCGCATTCCTGACTCATTTACAAACTCGTCTTTCACAGAGTTTGCATGTAAAATATATCTGCTTTGTTACCAGGTTAATTAATAAGTTACCAGTGCCAATTAATAAGTTACGCTGAGTTACACTTCCACAATGTACAGGTAAATTGTGGTTGGATATTGGCATCTGTGGTGCGTGGTGGAAGAATGGAGTTTGGATGGGTGCATTAGTGACGTGGAAATGGCTGGGCGTGTGGCCTGTTAGTGTGTGTAGTTGAATGGGCACTCCACCACTGTGAGGATGTCGGCCAGGTGAGGCCGCAGGTGGGCTCTGGGAGCCGTTAGAGTTGTGGATGGGGCCCGAGGATCCGGAGGACGGACCCGGGTAGCCCAGTGTCAGAGGGCACCGAGTGGGGAGAGCGCCAGAGGGCCTTCCCCAGTAGATAGGTTAGGGTAAGGAGCAGGTAAGCTTGGAGGCAACTACAGTGGTGGAGGTGTGCAGGTGGGTAGACCTGCTGGGAGAGCCACACGACCCAGTCCTGAAATTGTGCAAGGCCACAGGGAGTTGAATCGGGGGAGTGAGACCCCAAATTGACGAAGCACCACAGTTTGGTCAATGGGAATTTGGTTCTTAAAACCGCATGGAGTAAGTTGGCCAATGGATTGGCAGGGAAAGACCCCGGGTAGTGTAAAGTGTGTTAATGTCATTTAGAGGACTAGGGCATGCCCGTACTATATCTATATCTAAAATTATATCCCCCCCTCTATTTACATGAAATGGTTTGGTTCATGAAATGTTTTGGTCCATTCGCAACGCCAAAGCGAACGGCGAACGCTTTACATGAAATGGTTTGGTGCATGAAATGTTTTGGTCCATTCGCAACGCCAAAGCGAACGGCGAACGGCTTGCGAGTACAGTGACAATCCCCCCGGGGTTTTTATTAGTTTTAAAACATAGTTTAACGCCAACATAGCGCCAACATAGTTTGCAAACGTGAAATAAATGAATACGCTCTCAAATGTGCCATCCGAGGCAGAGTGTGTCCGCCACGTTCGGCACACGCGATAGCTCGCTGCTCTCTGATTGGTTGAATCGTTTTTTGGACATAGCTCGGTAAGTAATTGTCCGATTAATATGAAACCTTGAAAAGGCACATCCTCGGGTCCCCAGCAATATACCTGGCAAGTTTAAAGTATATCGGACCCGTGGTTGTCGAGAAACAGCGGTCACAGACAAACAAACGTACAAACAAACAAACACACAGAGATTACTGGAATTATAGATAGATAGTTAGGATGAAGAATCTCCTCGCACCATCCGCATCCACTCACCTGAGGTGACGCTACTCCACACCATGCCATGGATGTTTTTGATTATTTTTATTGTGCAAATGTTTGGATTGTGAGACGCATCATGACGTGGGTGTGACATTGTGCTTGTTGTTCCATCTCTCCCTCCTTATGAGGATTGATGATGAATTGGTGATGGCAAAATTTGGTTAGAGGGATTGTGGGGACGAATTTGGTATCGGGGAAATATAGGGAAGATGTGACGGTAGTGACAAATTTGTAAATGTGTAGATTTTTGTACATATGGGGTAAGGGCAAGGGTAGAGTAGGTAACAGGGGGGGGTGACATACGGTAGGGACGAGCTTTCTCACTTCGCTCTCTGTACGCACCTCGTCCTGCATTGCCATGTATTGATGTGTACCCTTGTGACCTTACCCCTCGCTCACCTGTCTTCTGTCTCCCTGTCTGCCAACCGAGGACTGTGCTCGCTGGGCACTGAGGGGAGCGTGCGGGCGTCCGCCATGGTGTACCAGAACTCCCACAACCAGCATGCATTGCATTGATGCACCACTTATGGACCGCCGTCTTGCAGCCAAGCACCACTTTATGGACCCCACGTTTTGGGGCCTGGCACCTCTGCTGGAGCCGGCCACGATGGCCCAGGGTCTTGCTTGCGGACCTCGGTAAGGTGGCACTTATGCCAAACAGGTGGACCACCCTTAGTTGGCCCCTGTGGCCCTAAATAAAAATGGACACGTGTTGTGCTTTTTATTTCCAAGTAGGCCGCATGAAGCAAGAAAACATCAGGAAGAACATCGGCCCAGCAGAAAAGAGGAAGACCACCACCAGTTGTTTTTTTTGCGTGTGCTTATTATGAACTGGTGACTGCACCAAATGGTGCTTTTGGTGTTTTGGTGCTCTCTTTATAGTACTAGTGCATCAATGCAATGCGTGCTGTCTCCTCCCTCCCAACAGGAATTTCTTTTTTTTGTCTCCCCAAAAGAAAAATCACAGGTCCTGGGTTGCGTTTTGTAAATAGTCAAATAATGCCAATGTAAATAATGCTCCCCCACCGTAAATGTTTAGTTTTGAAAATAATTCTGCAATTCGGTTAGCTTTGGGTGTGAAACTGTTAGGCAGGGTGCAACGCAATTAGCGGGACATCTTTATTTGTGTTTTAAAACTGTCGCACTCAGGGTCAGGTTAATTGTAGAGGGAATTACACCTACGTGCCACACTAAGCTAAATTTTTATAGGCCCAGGACGTGCCTGAAGGAAGGAGGGTGCAGTGTAACGGATTTGAGAATTGTGGTTGTTTTGTTGTGTAAATATCACCCTCCGTAGAATAAAGAAAGAGCAAAGGTCGTCCTTAGTTAAGCCATCGCACACACGTAGCCAATCCTAAGTTTCCCTCATTAGTTATGTCCTTAGTAAATGTCAGTATAAGGTTCTGTGATCCACTAGTTCATTACGTTGCATCAATTAAATAAGACAGGTCCCTCCGACGCCCCATGGCATCTTCAAAGTGCCAGGTCTGCCAGGTTTGCTGCAATTGCCTCCATTGACCACGAGGTAAAGCATCTTCAAAGTGCCAGGTTTGCCAGGCTTGCTGCAATTGCCTCCATTGACCACGAGGTAACCTCGGAGAAGAAAGGCGTGTCTCCACCTCGTCATAGAGGGGAGGAGTGAGCCAGCCCTTGCCGACCAACCAAGGATGAGGGGTTTGGCTTTGAGAGAGCGTGGAGAGAACCGTCGAGGAGGTTCGCGAAGGTTTGAAGGTGTGGCATATATAACCCGCGGTGGGATGCCCCCGAGAGGAGATGAGTCCTGGACAGAGGGAACAACAACAACACAACAACATGCATTTTAAGGCCATGTTCCCTGCTAGAGCGGGGGTTAGCCTTGCGGTCCCCATGACAATCTTCTCCATTTTGCCCTATTTTCTGCATCTCTCCTTGTTATAACCCCCTTGCCCGCATTTCTTCTTCCACCATCTTTAGCCAAGTCTTTCTCGGTCTTCCCCGTCCTCTACTTCCTTCTACATTAACTTCCATCACTCTTCTCAACCAGTCACTTTCATCCTTCCTCAATACATGACCAAACCATCTCAACCTGTTCCTCTTCACAGCATCAATCACAGGCAATATTCCCATCAGCTTTCGCAATTCATCATTTGTCTTCCTCTCTCTCAACGATACTCCACACATCCATCGAACCATTCGCATTTCCACCCTTTCCAGCCTTCGTTGCTGCTCTACGTTCATTACCCATGTCTCGCTCCCATAAATCATAACACTTCTCACACATGCAGCATACACCTTTCCCTTCAGCTTCAGCGACACTCTCCTCCTCATCAGCACGCCACTCAGTTCCCGAAACTTCTTCCATGCACATCTCACTCGAGCAACCGTTGCCGAGTCTGATCCACCTTCTCCATTCAGCATGTCTCCGAGGTAGCAAAATGTTTTCACACCTTCCAGCTTCACGCCGTCTCCAAGATCCAACTCAACATTTCCTCCATCTGCAGCTCCCTCTGTGCACACCTTACATTTGAATGTAGCTGCCACACTGGTTAATGACCCTCTCAGACAACTACATTTTTGATGAACCCACTCAGCACACATTGTACATTGAATGGAGTTCACTCCGACACCCTTCCTGCACACAGCACACGGCCACTTCCCAGTTCTTTCCACCTCACCACATGCTTTACCACTTGCCATCACCTTTGTCTTTCCGATATTCACCTTCAGACCTTTTGTCTCCATACATTCCTTCCACTTGTTCATCTTTTCCTTCAGTCCATCCATACTTTCCGCAATCAACACCAGATCATCTGCATACAACAACTCCCACGGTAAACCCTCCTTTACGGTCTGAGCCAGCACCTCCATCACAGCTACAAATAGTAGTGGACTTAGTACCAACCACTGATGCACTCCCACCTTCACCTCAAACTCACCACTGTTCCCGTCCTTCGTCCTTACAGCTGTGCGTGCTCTTTTGTACATTGCATCACTACTCTGATCAACCATTCCTCCACTCCTAACTTCCTCAATGCCCATGTCAATACTTTGCGTGGAACCCTATCGAATGCTTTCTCCAGATCAACAAACCCAAAAAACAACTTCTTCCTCTTATCCATGTACTTCTCCTGCAACTGCCTCACAATGAAAAGCGCATCTGTCGTTCCTCTTCCTGGCATAAATCCAAACTGCATTTCGTCGATCTTCACTTTCTTCCTTATCCTCCTCTCCAACACCCTTTCCAATACCTTCATTCCATGCTCCAATAACTTTATCGCTCGGTACGAGCCACACTCCAGAGGGTCACCTTTCCCCTTGTATAGAGGGACGAGGGTACTCAGTTCCCAATCCACTGGAATGCGGCCTTCTTTCACCACCAAATTACAGATCTCTGTCATTCTCTTCACACCCCAACTTCCTGCTGCCTTCAACATATCTCCCACAACTCCCGTCGGCCCTCCCGCTTTTCTACTCTTCATTGCTTTTATCGCTCCCTCAACTTCCTTCTCAGTTATCTTCTCTGCCGGTCCTAAAACTGGGTTACTCTCTATGTTGCCATCCCATTCATTCTCTGTATTCAACAGCATTTCCATATATCTTTTCCATCTTCCTTTAATTCCACCTGGGTCCACAACGATTTGTCCCACTTCATCCTTCAAGCAACTCACCCCCATCACATCACACCTCTCTTTCGCTATGTGCTTTGCAATCCTGAATACTGCTTTCTGACCCTCTTCCGAATCCAAGCGTTCTCCGAACATTTTCCTACATGCCTCCTGCGCCTTTGCTACCTCTTTCTTTGCAGCCTTCCTGGCTGCCTTATAACTTTCATGCTCTGCTGTTTCTGCTCCCGTACCCTTCGCCTTCTGCCACTCTTTGAACTTCTTCCTCTTCTCGTCAATCCTCTTTCTAACCTCAACATCCCACCACCATGTTTCCGAGTGCCTCGGTGGTCCTTTTGTCCATCCACATATCTCACCAACGGCTCCCAACAGACTAGCTTTCATTGACATCCAACCACTTTCAAGCTCAACCACATCATCCTCTACCCTACTCAGCCTCTCTTTTAATGCCTCCCTTACTGTCACCTCTTTCAACCTCCACACCTTCATTCTCGGTTGGTACTTCACCCGCCGAGCTCTCCTCGCACCTTTCACCCTTATGTCGCAGACAACCAAGTGGTGCTGTGAAACAGCCTCCTCCCCCGGGATCACCTTTGTGTCCCGGAGGTGCCCCCTATCTCGCCGACGCACCATCAGGTAGTCAACGGTTGTCGTCGACCCACCTGACGTGTATGTAACAAGCTTATTGTCCTCTTTCTGGAACTGAGTATTACAAATCAACAAATCAGCTCCATCAGCAAACTCCAAAATCCTTTCACCTTCTCCATTTCTCACACCATATCCGTAAACCCCATGAACTCCCTCAAAACCATCCATACTCCTTCCCACATGTCCATTCAGGTCTCCTCCCACCACAACAACTTCCTCATCTTTCACGTTTTCCATCAGCTTCTCTATCGCACACCAGAACTTGTCCTTCTCTTCATCGCTTCGACCAACCTGCGGAGCATATCCCGAGATGACGTTCACCAAGAGCTTTCCAATCATCATTTTCACCATCATCAACCTATCACTCACTCTAGTCACACTCACCACACTGTCTACAAACTCCTCAGAAAACAGGACACCAACACCATTCACGCCCTCCGGGCACCCTTGCCACACAAACTTGTATTTCTGTCCCTGCCTACCCTTCACCATTCTCACACCACTTCCCTTCCATCTCGTCTCTTGCACACAACATATGTCCACAGAGGGAAACGGGGGACAGAGGACAGAGGGAAACGAGAGAACAAAAAGCCGTTGGAGAGCACGCGACGCAGCGGTACGCAGGAGCAGCTTGAACCAGCGGAGCTCGAACAGCAGCAATAGCTTGAACCAGCGGAGCTCGAACAGCAGCAACAGCTTGAACCGGCGGAGCTCGTACCACGGCGGCTCGCACCACGGCGGCTCGCACGACCGCAGCTTGGGCATTGACGGCGGCCCGACCATGACCCAGTTCCCGTGGACCTTCCTCTCCCTCCAGCTGTCCACCTCCAGCAGTCGTTCCTGCCATCATCCCCTGTGTAAGTGTGCTCGTAGTCTGTCTTTTGTCTTGTCCCTGGGTTTATAAGTAAGACTGTTTAATATAAGCTAATATTGCACTGTGTCTCCTTGCTCCTTTCTGTTCAGTTATTTTCTTATCCTTTCCATTCTGCTTCGTTATTTTTGGTCTTGTTAATAGTTCGCAATAAATCATATTTGTTCTTCCTACTTCTTCTTCTTCTCTTCTTCACATTCGGTCGCTTTAGTGATTTCCAGATTGAGGGTACGTGGCGCGATTCGGCCGACGCACATAAATCGGGTCTAGTCTTTGGTAACCGGCTCACGCCGCAGTTCGCTTCGCTCGGCGTTATCCATCTATTATGCTGTGGCCGTGAGCGGGGGAGTATTTCCTCGCGTACCGGGAAGCGCTGGTATTTAGGTCATAGGACGGTTGAGCCTAATACCCTACCCAGCGCCGACCGGGCGTGGCGTCATACCCCCGGGACCACATCGGTCAGTCATAAACGAGGGGATTAATCCCCCCTCGGTAAGGGGAGAGAGGTCGACGTTGGATTCCGTAACAATACTTTGTCTCGTGTCAGTGGGGAGAATGCTTTCCCTCATGAGTAAATGACTCTCGAGGTCAGATTTCCTGCATTTAGCACTTCCAGAGGTATGTTCAAAAAGGCCGTGTTTGTGTGTGTGTGAATGGATCGAACGTTGGAAAAATGAAATATGATTACAAAGTGCAATGTTGGTATGAACGGATGTTTGTAGACTGGGGACTCCCTGTACTGTATTACAATATACAATACAGAATATATAAACAATGAAAAGTGTGTGAATTTACTCAAATATATTGCATTTATTGTGGACGAAGGGCCGTAACCCATATATTTACATTATTTATTATGAGGTAAATTGATTCATTTAATGTTGCTTCATTTCACAGAACGTTGTGTTTTCAAGAATGTTGTAACCACAATGTCAATAAAGGACCAAGTGTATCTTCAAAAGGGTTGTTTAGATTTACCCAAATATTTACCCAACGTTTTCATTCATGCAATGCTTTGGAGTTGCCTTTGCATGCATGCAAAGTTTCGGGCCACTAGGTTTCATGGTTTTGGAGTTATGGCGGAGACACACTGACACACACACACACACACACACACACACACACACACACACACACACACACACACACACACACACACAAGGGTGGTCTTACCGATGGGGCAGCCCGGGTGATTGCCCAGGGCCCCATGCTGGGGGCCCCAAATGGCCAATGGGGGTGATATACGATATGATTTACTAAAGATTACATTACGCAGTGTACAGTCACATGAAAAAGTAAATACACCCCATGTAAAGTTTTGACTTTTTCAACATATTTCAACATGCAGCTATTTGATCTTCATTTCAACAATATTGATAGATAAAGGTGATATAATATAACAAATATCATGAAACATTTACATTTTGTAGTCCATTGTATAAATTCAATAAACATAAATGCAAATTTCGCATGTGGAAAAAGTAAGTACACCCTTGGCTCTAATAGGTGGTATTGCCCCCTTTGGCAGAAACAACCTCAAGTCGGTGTTTCTTATAACTGTCTACCAGTCTCTGACATCGACTGGGATAAATTTTTGCCCACTCCTCCATGTAGAATTCTTTCAGCTTTGCGATGTTTGAGGGGTTTCTTGCATGCACACCTCGTTTCAAATTCCCCCACAACATCTCGATGGGATTTAGATCCGGGCTTTGACTTGGCCATTCCAGAACCCTCCATTTCTTTATTTTCAGCCATTCTTTGGTGGATTTACTGATATGTTTAGGATCATTGTCATGTTGCAAGGACCACCTTCCGTTGAGCTTCAACTTTCCGACAGATGGTCTCACATTATCCTCAAGCACCCTCTGGTACAATGAAGAATTCATAGTGGATTCTATGATGGTGAGCTGCCCAGGCCCTGTTGCAGCAAAGCTGCCCCAAACCATAATATTTCCACCACGATGCTTTACAGTTGGTATCAGGTTCTTGTGGTCAAATGCTGTCTTTGGTTTTCGCCAAACATGTCTTCTGGTACTGTGGCCAAATAGCTCAACCTTTGACTCATCTGTCCAGAGTACATTGTTCCAGAAGTGCTGGTCTTTGCCTCGGTGTTCATTGGCAAACTTTAGTCTTGCCCTGATGTTCTTTCTGGACAGCAAAGGTTTCCTCCTGGCACACGTCCCATGTAGATCAAATTTGTGCAGCCTCTTTCTTATGGTAGACTCGTGCAATTTGACAACAACAGTGGCAAGAGCTACCTGTAGATCGCGTGATGACATTCTGGGGTTCTTAGATACTTCTTTCAGCATCTTGCGGTCTGCTCTCGGGCTGATCTTGCTGGGGCGGCCTGGCCTGAACAAGTTGGCAGTTGTTTGGAATCTTCTCCACTTGTAGGTGATCTTCCAGACAGTCGAATGATTGATTTCAAATTGTTTGGAGATCTTTTTAAATCCCTTCCCAGACTCGTAGGCATCTATAACCTTCTTTCTGAAGGCATCAGAGAGCTCTTTTGATCTAGGCATGGTGACGCCGCACACTTCAACAACAAAGAGCAAACCAAACGAAATGTCTGAGGTTTAAATAAGACAGGTTCCTCCAAGATCCTCTCTAACGATGTTCTAATCATTTGCACCTGAGCATGTGCACCTGATTCTAATTTTAGGTATTTGAAGTAGTGATAAATGTAGGGGTGTACTTACTTTTTCCACATGCGAAATTTGCATTTATGTTTATTTAAATTATACAATGGACTACAAAATGTAAATGTTTCATGATATTTGTTATATTATATCACCTTTATCTATCAATATTGTTGAAATGAAGATCAAATAGCTGTATGTTGAAATATGTTGAAAAAGTCAAAACTTTACATGGGGTGTACTTACTTTTTCACATGACTATATAATGAAAAATCTGAGTGTGTTTTCGTCTACTGTATTTCAATTTTCTCTGATAAACTATTCAAACAACTTGTTACCTTCGCAAAAGCGGAAGGTTATGTTTTGATCGCTGTGTATTTATTTGTATGTCTGTGTGTGTGTGTGTGTATGTTATTCGCATAACTCAAAAAGTATTCAACCGAATTGCATGAAATTTGGTGGGATGATTGGTTATTATACGGGACACATTTGATTAGATTTTGGGAGCAATCGGGTCAAAGGTCAAGGTCAAGGTCACGAAAAGGTCAAAATCGTATTTTTGTTGTTCTGTTCCCTACACTCCCATGCCAAGTACAGAACAGTAGCTGCGGCGAAGGTATGCGCTCTACCGAGTGCCCGTTCTAGTTCCAAATGTATACCTTCCCTTCGGAAATTAACTGGTCCACTCTCCCCTTCCTCGCTTTCTCCCTCCCCTCTAACCCCCCACCACTCCCTCCACTAGTCCACAAGGGCAAAAAAATTATGCAAGTGGGGCAGAAAAGCGAAAAAAAAAAAAAGCAGAGAAGAAATTAAATGAAAATTTCGAAAAAGTTACTCATTTTTTCAAAAGTAAGACAGACAATGTGTAGCAGCACTGGCAGCAGCAGCAATAAACGTTAGGATTAATCTGATTGAGACATAACTTTCAGGGTAGGAGTGACACCCATGCAGAATGTTTTTATAATTGTGATGTAATCGGTCACCTGGTATTGCAGCCATCTTGGATTAAAAGAAAATAATTTAAAAAATATTTCTCGGAAACCGCTGAATGGAAAGATTTTAAACTTGGCACATTGTCAAGTACTCCCGATGGGGAACAAAAGCATGATAATGATGACATCATAGGTGAAGTGGTATACCAGCCAAAAATGTTTTAATCGAATTCCTCATCCTAAAAATCTGAAATTGCTTGCACATGATCTATGACCCATTTGTATTGAAATATTAAATTTTTGACATTATACGTCACGTGGTTTGGCTACCATATTGGATTGAAGGAAAATATTAAATAATTATATCTCTGAAACCGCTCACCCTATTGATGCGAAATTTTACAAATATCATCGAACAGCACTGTTGCATATAGTTTGAAAATTATGATGTCGTAGGTCACGTGGTTTGGCAGCCATCTTGGATAGAAAAACGAACCTTATCCAATCAACATGAAACTTCACAAACGTGATCCTCTACCCATACATATGCAGATTGTACATATAGCTAGAGTATGTTGATTTTCGAGCCCTATACAACACACTCATATAGCTAGAGTATGTTGTTTTTTGAGCCAAATACAATACACTGGTATAGCTAGAGTATGTTGTTTTTCGAGCCCTATACAACACTCATATAGCTAGAGTATGTTGTTTTTCGAGCCAAACACAATACACTCATATAGCTAGAGTATGTTGTTTTTCAAGCTCAATACAACACACTAATATAGCTAGAGTATGTTGTTTTTAAAGCTCAATACAACACACTCATATAGCCAGAGTATAGTTGTTTTTCAAGCCAAATACAACACACTCATATAGCTAGAGTATGTTGTTTTTCAAGCTCAATACAACACCCTCATATAGCCAGAGTATAGTTGTTTTTCAAGCCAAATACAACACACTCATACAGCTAGAGTATGTTGGTTTTCAAGCTCAATACAACACACTCATATAGCCAGAGTATGTTGTTTTTCGAGCCAAATACAATACACTCATATAGCCAGAGTATAGTTGTTTTTCAAGCTCAATACAACACACTCATATAGCCAGAGTATGTAGTTTTTCAAGCCAAATACAACACACTCATACAGCTAGAGTATGTTGTTTTTCAAGCTCAATACAACACTCATACAGCCAGAGTATGTGTATTTCGAGCCAAATACAATACACTCATATAGCTAGAGTATGTTGTTTTTCAAGCCAAATACAACACACTCATATAGCCAGAGTATGTTGTTTTTCAAGCTCAATACAACACACTCATATAGCCAGAATATAGTTGTTTTTCAAGCCAAATACAACACACTCATATAGCCAGAGTATGTTGTTTTTCAAGCCAAATACAACACACTCATATAGCCAGAGTATGTTGTTTTTCAAGCCAAATACAACACACTCATATAGCCAGAGTATGTTGTTTTTCAAGCTCAATACAACACACTCATATAGCCAGAATATAGTTGTTTTTCAAGCCAAATACAACACACTCATACAGCTAGAGTATGTTGTTTTTCTAGCTCAATACAACACACCCATATAGCCAGAGTATGTTGTTTTTCAAGCCCAAAACAACACACTCATGTAGCTAGAGTATGTTGTTTTTCAAGCTCAATACAACACACACATATAGCCAGAGTATAGTTGTTTTTCAAGCTCAATACAACACACTCATATAGCCAGAGTATAGTTGTTTTTCAAGCCAAATACAACACACTCATATAGCTGGAGAATGTTGTTTTTCAAGCCAAATACAACACACTCATATAGCCAGAGTATGTTGTTTTTCAAGCCAAATACAACACACTCATATAGCCAGAGTATGTTGTATTTCAAGCCAAATACAATACACTCATATAGACAGAGTATGTAGTTTTTCAAGCCAAATACAATACACTCATATAGCTAGAGTATGTTGTTTTTCAAGCTCAATACAACACACTCATATAGCCAGAGTATAGTTGATTTTCAAGCTCAATACAACACACTCATATAGCCAGAGTATCGTTGTTTTTCAAGCCAAATACAACACACTCATATCGCCAGAGTATGTTGTTTTTCTAGCTCAATACAACACACCCATATAGCCAGAGTATGTTGTTTTTCAAGCCAAATACAACACACTCATATAGCCAGAGTATGTTGTATTTCAAGCCAAATACAATACACTCATATAGACAGAGTATGTAGTTTTTCAAGCCAAATACAATACACTCATATAGCTAGAGTATGTTGTTTTTCAAGCTCAATACAACACACTCATATAGCCAGAGTATGTTGTTTTTCAAGCTCACTACAACTCACTCATATAGCCAGAGTATGTTGTTTTTCAAGCTCAATACAACACACTCATATAGCCAGAGTATAGTTGTTTTTCAAGCTCAATACAACACACTCATATAGCCAGAGTATGTTGTTTTTCAAGCTCAATACAACACACTCATATAGCCAGAGTATGTTGTTTTTCAAGCTCACTACAACTCACTCATATAGCCAGAGTATGTTGTTTTTCAAGCTCAATACAACACACTCATATAGCCAGAGTATAGTTGTTTTTCAAGCTCAATACAACACACTCATATAGCCAGAGTATGTTGTTTTTCAAGCTCAATACAACACACTCATATAGCCAGAGTATGTTGATTTTCAAGCTCAATACAACACACTCATATAGACAGAGTATGTAGTTTTTCAAGCCAAATACAATACATTCATATAGCTAGAGTATGTTGTTTTTCAAGCTCAATACAACACACTCATATAGCCAGAGTATAGTTGTTTTTCAAGCTCAATACAACACACTCATATAGCCAGAGTATGTTGTTTTTCAATCCAAATACAACACACTCATATAGCCAGAGTATAGTTGTTTTTCAAGCTCAATACAACACACTCATATAGCCAGAGTATGTTGTTTTTCAATCCAAATACAACACACTCATATAGCCAGAGTATAGTTGTTTTTCAAGCTCAATACAACACACTCATATAGCCAGAGATATGTTGTTTTCAAGCCCAAAACAATGCACTCATGTAGCTAGAGTATGTTGTTTTTCAAGCCAAATACATCACACTCATATAGCTAGAGTATGTTGTTTTTCAAGCCCAAAACACACTCATATAGCCAGAGTATGTTGTTTTTCAAGCTCAATACAATACACTCATATAGCTAGAGTATGTTGTTTTTCAAGCCAAATACAATACACTCATATAGCCAGAGTATGTTGTTTTTCTAGCTCAATACAATACACTCATATAGCTAGAGTATGTTGTTTTTCAAGCCAAATACAATACACTCATATAGCCAGAGTATAGTTGTTTTTCAAGCTCAATACAACACACTCATATAGCCAGAGTATCGTTGTTTTTCAAGCTCAATACAATACACTCATATAGCCAGAGTATGTTGTTTTTCAAGCTCAATACCACACACTCATATAGCCAGAGTATGTTGTTTTTCAAGCTCAATACAATACACTCATATAGCTAGAGTATGTTGTTTTTCAAGCCCAAAACAACACACTCATATAGCTAGAGTATGTTGTTTTTCAAGCTCAATACAACACACACATATAGCCAGAGTATAGTTGTTTTTCAAGCTCAATAGAACACACTCATATAGCCAGAGTATAGTTGTTTTTCAAGCCAAATACAACACACTCATATAGCTGGAGAATGTTGTTTTTCAAGCTCAATACAATACACTCATATAGCCAGAGTATATTGTTTTTCAAGCCAAATACAACACACTCATATAGCCAGAGTATGTTGTTTTTCAAGCCAAATACAACACACTCATATAGCCAGAGTATAGTTGTTTTTCAAGCCAAATACAACACACTCATATAGCCAGAGTATGTTGTTTTTCAAGCCAAATACAACACACTCATATAGCCAGAGTATAGTTGTTTTTCAAGCCAAATACAACACACTCATATAGCCAGAGTATGTTGTTTTTCAAGCTCAATACAACACACTCATATAGCCAGAGTATAGTTGTTTTTATAGCTCAATACAACACACTCATATAGCCAGAGTATGTTGTTTTTCAAGCTCGATATAATACACTCATATAGCCAGAGTATGTTGTTTTTCAAGCTCAATACAACACACTCATATAGCCAGAGTATAGTTGTTTTTATAGCTCAATACAACACACTCAATAGCCAGAGTATGTTGTTTTTCAAGCTCAATACAACACACTCATATAGCCAGAGTATAGTTGTTTTTATAGCTCAATACAACACACTCAATAGCCAGAGTATGTTGTTTTTCAAGATCAATACAACACACTCATATAGCTAGAGTATAGTTGTTTTTCTAGCTCAATACAACACACTCATATAGCTAGAGTATAGTTGTTTTTCAAGCTCAATACAACACACTCATATAGCTAGAGTATAGTTGTTTTTCTAGCTCAATACAACACACTCATATAGCTAGAGTATGTTGTTTTTCAAGCCCAAAACAACACACTCATATAGCCAGAGTATAGTTGTTTTTCAAGCTCAATACAACACACTCATATAGCCAGAGTATAGTTGTTTTTCAAGCGAAATACAACACACTCATATAGCTAGAGTATGTTGTTTTTCAAGCCAAATACAACACACTCATAAAGCTAGAGTATGTTGTTTTTCAAGCTCAATACAATACACTCATATAGCCAGAGTATAGTTGTTTTTCAAGCTCAATACAACACACTCATATAGCCAGAGTATGTTGTTTTTCAAGCTCAATACAACACACTCATATAGCCAGAGTATAGTTGTTTTTCAAGCTCAATACAACACACTCATATAGCCAGAGTATGTTGTTTTTCAAGCTCAATACAACACACTCATATAGCCAGAGTATGTTGTTTTTCAAGCTCAATACAACACACTCATATAGACAGAGTATGTAGTTTTTCAAGCCAAATACAATACACTCATATAGCTAGAGTATGTTGTTTTTCAAGCTCAATACAACACACTCATATAGCCAGAGTGTAGTTGTTTTTCAAGCTCAATACAACACACTCATATAGCCAGAGTATGTTGTTTTTCAAGCTCAATACAACACACTCATATAGCCAGAGTATGTTGTTTTTCAAGCTCAATACAACACACTCATATAGCCAGAGTATAGTTGTTTTTCAAGCTCAATACAACACACTCATATAGCCAGAGTATAGTTGTTTTTCAAGCTCAATACAACACACTCATATAGCCAGAGTATCGTTGTTTTTCAAGCCAAATACAACACACTCATATAGCCAGAGAATGTTGTTTTTCTAGCTCAATACAACACACCCATATAGCCAGAGTATAGTTGTTTTTCAAGCCAAATACAACACACTCATATAGCTAGAGTATGTTGTTTTTCTAGCTCAATACAACACACTCATATAGCCAGAGTATGTTGTTTTTCAAGCCAAATACAACACACTCATATAGCCAGAGTATGTTGTATTTCAAGCCAAATACAATACACTCATATAGACAGAGTATGTAGTTTTTCAAGCCAAATACAATACACTCATATAGCTAGAGTATGTTGTTTTTCAAGCTCAATACAACACACTCATATAGCCAGAGTATGTTGTTTTTCAAGCTCACTACAACTCACTCATATAGCCAGAGTATGTTGTTTTTCAAGCTCAATACAACACACTCATATAGCCAGAGTATAGTTGTTTTTCAAGCTCAATACAACACACTCATATAGCCAGAGTATGTTGTTTTTCAAGCTCAATACAACACACTCATATAGCCAGAGTATGTTGTTTTTCAAGCTCACTACAACTCACTCATATAGCCAGAGTATGTTGTTTTTCAAGCTCAATACAACACACTCATATAGCCAGAGTATAGTTGTTTTTCAAGCTCAATACAACACACTCATATAGCCAGAGTATGTTGTTTTTCAAGCTCAATACAACACACTCATATAGCCAGAGTATGTTGATTTTCAAGCTCAATACAACACACTCATATAGACAGAGTATGTAGTTTTTCAAGCCAAATACAATACATTCATATAGCTAGAGTATGTTGTTTTTCAAGCTCAATACAACACACTCATATAGCCAGAGTATAGTTGTTTTTCAAGCTCAATACAACACACTCATATAGCCAGAGTATGTTGTTTTTCAATCCAAATACAACACACTCATATAGCCAGAGTATAGTTGTTTTTCAAGCTCAATACAACACACTCATATAGCCAGAGTATGTTGTTTTTCAATCCAAATACAACACACTCATATAGCCAGAGTATAGTTGTTTTTCAAGCTCAATACAACACACTCATATAGCCAGAGATATGTTGTTTTCAAGCCCAAAACAATGCACTCATGTAGCTAGAGTATGTTGTTTTTCAAGCCAAATACATCACACTCATATAGCTAGAGTATGTTGTTTTTCAAGCCCAAAACACACTCATATAGCCAGAGTATGTTGTTTTTCAAGCTCAATACAATACACTCATATAGCTAGAGTATGTTGTTTTTCAAGCCAAATACAATACACTCATATAGCCAGAGTATGTTGTTTTTCTAGCTCAATACAATACACTCATATAGCTAGAGTATGTTGTTTTTCAAGCCAAATACAATACACTCATATAGCCAGAGTATAGTTGTTTTTCAAGCTCAATACAACACACTCATATAGCCAGAGTATCGTTGTTTTTCAAGCTCAATACAATACACTCATATAGCCAGAGTATGTTGTTTTTCAAGCTCAATACAACACACTCATATAGCCAGAGTATGTTGTTTTTCAAGCTCAATACAATACACTCATATAGCTAGAGTATGTTGTTTTTCAAGCCCAAAACAACACACTCATATAGCTAGAGTATGTTGTTTTTCAAGCTCAATACAACACACACATATAGCCAGAGTATAGTTGTTTTTCAAGCTCAATAGAACACACTCATATAGCCAGAGTATAGTTGTTTTTCAAGCCAAATACAACACACTCATATAGCTGGAGAATGTTGTTTTTCAAGCTCAATACAATACACTCATATAGCCAGAGTATATTGTTTTTCAAGCCAAATACAACACACTCATATAGCCAGAGTATGTTGTTTTTCAAGCCAAATACAACACACTCATATAGCCAGAGTATAGTTGTTTTTCAAGCCAAATACAACACACTCATATAGCCAGAGTATGTTGTTTTTCAAGCCAAATACAACACACTCATATAGCCAGAGTATAGTTGTTTTTCAAGCCAAATACAACACACTCATATAGCCAGAGTATGTTGTTTTTCAAGCTCAATACAACACACTCATATAGCCAGAGTATAGTTGTTTTTATAGCTCAATACAACACACTCATATAGCCAGAGTATGTTGTTTTTCAAGCTCGATATAATACACTCATATAGCCAGAGTATGTTGTTTTTCAAGCTCAATACAACACACTCATATAGCCAGAGTATAGTTGTTTTTATAGCTCAATACAACACACTCAATAGCCAGAGTATGTTGTTTTTCAAGCTCAATACAACACACTCATATAGCCAGAGTATAGTTGTTTTTCAAGCGAAATACAACACACTCATATAGCTAGAGTATGTTGTTTTTCAAGCCAAATACAACACACTCATAAAGCTAGAGTATGTTGTTTTTCAAGCTCAATACAATACACTCATATAGCCAGAGTATAGTTGTTTTTCAAGCTCAATACAACACACTCATATAGCCAGAGTATGTTGTTTTTCAAGCTCAATACAACACACTCATATAGCCAGAGTATAGTTGTTTTTCAAGCTCAATACAACACACTCATATAGCCAGAGTATGTTGTTTTTCAAGCTCAATACAACACACTCATATAGCCAGAGTATGTTGTTTTTCAAGCTCAATACAACACACTCATATAGACAGAGTATGTAGTTTTTCAAGCCAAATACAATACACTCATATAGCTAGAGTATGTTGTTTTTCAAGCTCAATACAACACACTCATATAGCCAGAGTGTAGTTGTTTTTCAAGCTCAATACAACACACTCATATAGCCAGAGTATGTTGTTTTTCAAGCTCAATACAACACACTCATATAGCCAGAGTATGTTGTTTTTCAAGCTCAATACAACACACTCATATAGCCAGAGTATAGTTGTTTTTCAAGCTCAATACAACACACTCATATAGCCAGAGTATAGTTGTTTTTCAAGCTCAATACAACACACTCATATAGCCAGAGTATCGTTGTTTTTCAAGCCAAATACAACACACTCATATAGCCAGAGAATGTTGTTTTTCTAGCTCAATACAACACACCCATATAGCCAGAGTATAGTTGTTTTTCAAGCCAAATACAACACACTCATATAGCTAGAGTATGTTGTTTTTCTAGCTCAATACAACACACTCATATAGCCAGAGTATGTTGTTTTTCAAGCCAAATACAACACACTCATATAGCCAGAGTATGTTGTATTTCAAGCCAAATACAATACACTCATATAGACAGAGTATGTAGTTTTTCAAGCCAAATACAATACACTCATATAGCTAGAGTATGTTGTTTTTCAAGCTCAATACAACACACTCATATAGCCAGAGTATGTTGTTTTTCAAGCTCACTACAACTCACTCATATAGCCAGAGTATGTTGTTTTTCAAGCTCAATACAACACACTCATATAGCCAGAGTATAGTTGTTTTTCAAGCTCAATACAACACACTCATATAGCCAGAGTATGTTGTTTTTCAAGCTCAATACAACACACTCATATAGCCAGAGTATGTTGATTTTCAAGCTCAATACAACACACTCATATAGACAGAGTATGTAGTTTTTCAAGCCAAATACAATACATTCATATAGCTAGAGTATGTTGTTTTTCAAGCTCAATACAACACACTCATATAGCCAGAGTATAGTTGTTTTTCAAGCTCAATACAACACACTCATATAGCCAGAGTATGTTGTTTTTCAAGCTCAATACAACACACTCATATAGCCAGAGTATAGTTGTTTTTCAAGCTCAATACAACACACTCATATAGCCAGAGTATGTTGTTTTTCAATCCAAATACAACACACTCATATAGCCAGAGTATAGTTGTTTTTCAAGCTCAATACAACACACTCATATAGCCAGAGTATGTTGTTTTTCAATCCAAATACAACACACTCATATAGCCAGAGTATAGTTGTTTTTCAAGCTCAATACAACACACTCATATAGCCAGAGATATGTTGTTTTCAAGCCCAAAACAATGCACTCATGTAGCTAGAGTATGTTGTTTTTCAAGCCAAATACATCACACTCATATAGCTAGAGTATGTTGTTTTTCAAGCCCAAAACACACTCATATAGCCAGAGTATGTTGTTTTTCAAGCTCAATACAATACACTCATATAGCTAGAGTATGTTGTTTTTCAAGCCAAATACAATACACTCATATAGCCAGAGTATGTTGTTTTTCTAGCTCAATACAATACACTCATATAGCTAGAGTATGTTGTTTTTCAAGCCAAATACAATACACTCATATAGCCAGAGTATAGTTGTTTTTCAAGCTCAATACAACACACTCATATAGCCAGAGTATCGTTGTTTTTCAAGCTCAATACAATACACTCATATAGCCAGAGTATGTTGTTTTTCAAGCTCAATACAACACACTCATATAGCCAGAGTATGTTGTTTTTCAAGCTCAATACAATACACTCATATAGCTAGAGTATGTTGTTTTTCAAGCCCAAAACAACACACTCATATAGCTAGAGTATGTTGTTTTTCAAGCTCAATACAACACACACATATAGCCAGAGTATAGGTGTTTTTCAAGCTCAATAGAACACACTCATATAGCCAGAGTATAGTTGTTTTTCAAGCCAAATACAACACACTCATATAGCTGGAGAATGTTGTTTTTCAAGCTCAATACAATACACTCATATAGCCAGAGTATATTGTTTTTCAAGCCAAATACAACACACTCATATAGCCAGAGTATGTTGTTTTTCAAGCCAAATACAACACACTCATATAGCCAGAGTATAGTTGTTTTTCAAGCCAAATACAACACACTCATATAGCCAGAGTATGTTGTTTTTCAAGCCAAATACAACACACTCATATAGCCAGAGCATAGTTGTTTTTCAAGCCAAATACAACACACTCATATAGCCAGAGTATGTTGTTTTTCAAGCTCAATACAACACACTCATATAGCCAGAGTATAGTTGTTTTTATAGCTCAATACAACACACTCATATAGCCAGAGTATGTTGTTTTTCAAGCTCGATATAATACACTCATATAGCCAGAGTATGTTGTTTTTCAAGCTCAATACAACACACTCATATAGCCAGAGTATAGTTGTTTTTATAGCTCAATACAACACACTCAATAGCCAGAGTATGTTGTTTTTCAAGCTCAATACAACACACTCATATAGCCAGAGTATAGTTGTTTTTATAGCTCAATACAACACACTCAATTGCCAGAGTATGTTGTTTTTCAAGATCAATACAACACACTCATATAGCTAGAGTATAGTTGTTTTTCTAGCTCAATACAACACACTCATATAGCTAGAGTATAGTTGTTTTTCAAGCTCAATACAACACACTCATATAGCTAGAGTATAGTTGTTTTTCTAGCTCAATACAACACACTCATATAGCTAGAGTATGTTGTTTTTCAAGCCCAAAACAACACACTCATATAGCCAGAGTATAGTTGTTTTTCAAGCTCAATACAACACACTCATATAGCCAGAGTATAGTTGTTTTTCAAGCGAAATACAACACACTCATATAGCTAGAGTATGTTGTTTTTCAAGCCAAATACAACACACTCATAAAGCTAGAGTATGTTGTTTTTCAAGCTCAATACAATACACTCATATAGCCAGAGTATAGTTGTTTTTCAAGCTCAATACAACACACTCATATAGCCAGAGTATGTTGTTTTTCAAGCTCAATACAACACACTCATATAGCCAGAGTATAGTTGTTTTTCAAGCTCAATACAACACACTCATATAGCCAGAGTATGTTGTTTTTCAAGCTCAATACAACACACTCATATAGCCAGAGTATGTTGTTTTTCAAGCTCAATACAACACACTCATATAGACAGAGTATGTAGTTTTTCAAGCCAAATACAATACACTCATATAGCTAGAGTATGTTGTTTTTCAAGCTCAATACAACACACTCATATAGCCAGAGTATAGTTGTTTTTCAAGCTCAATACAACACACTCATATAGCCAGAGTATGTTGTTTTTCAAGCTCAATACAACACACTCATATAGCCAGAGTATGTTGTTTTTCAAGCTCAATACAACACACTCATATAGCCAGAGTATAGTTGTTTTTCAAGCTCAATACAACACACTCATATAGCCAGAGTATGTTGTTTTTCAATCCAAATACAACACACTCATATAGCCAGAGTATAGTTGTTTTTCAAGCTCAATACAACACACTCATATAGCCAGAGATATGTTGTTTTTCAAGCCCAAAACAATGCACTCATATAGCTAGAGTATGTTGTTTTTCAAGCCAAATACATCACACTCATATAGCTAGAGTATGTTGTTTTTCAAGCCCAAAACACACTCATATAGCCAGAGTATGTTGTTTTTCAAGCTCAATACAATACACTCATATAGCTAGAGTATGTTGTTTTTCAAGCCAAATACAATACACTCATATAGCCAGAGTATGTTGTTTTTCTAGCTCAATACAATACACTCATATAGCTAGAGTATGTTGTTTTTCAAGCCAAATACAATACACTCATATAGCCAGAGTATAGTTGTTTTTCAAGCTCAATACAACACACTCATATAGCCAGAGTATCGTTGTTTTTCAAGCTCAATACAAGCCAAATACAATACACTCATATAGCCAGAGTATGTTGTTTTTCTAGCTCAATACAATACACTCATATAGCTAGAGTATGTTGTTTTTCAAGCCAAATACAATACACTCATATAGCCAGAGTATAGTTGTTTTTCAAGCTCAATACAACACACTCATATAGCCAGAGTATCGTTGTTTTTCAAGCTCAATACAATACACTCATATAGCCAGAGTATGTTGTTTTTCAAGCTCAATACAACACACTCATATAGCCAGAGTATGTTGTTTTTCAAGCTCAATACAATACACTCATATAGCTAGAGTATGTTGTTTTTCAAGCCCAAAACAACACACTCATGTAGCCAGAGTATAGTTGTTTTTCAAGCTCAATAGAACACACTCATATAGCCAGAGTATAGTTGTTTTTCAAGCCAAATACAACACACTCATATAGCTGGAGAATGTTGTTTTTCAAGCTCAATACAATGCACTCATATAGCCAGAGTATATTGTTTTTCAAGCCAAATACAACACACTCATATAGCCAGAGTATGTTGTTTTTCAAGCCAAATACAACACACTCATATAGCCAGAGTATAGTTGTTTTTCAAGCCAAATACAACACACTCATATAGCCAGAGTATGTTGTTTTTCAAGCCAAATACAACACACTCATATAGCCAGAGTATAGTTGTTTTTCAAGCCAAATACCACACACTCATATAGCCAGAGTATGTTGTTTTTCAAGCTCAATACAACACACTCATATAGCCAGAGTATAGTTGTTTTTATAGCTCAATACAACACACTCATATAGCCAGAGTATGTTGTTTTTCAAGCTCGATATAATACACTCATATAGCCAGAGTATGTTGTTTTTCAAGCTCAATACAACACACTCATATAGCCAGAGTATAGTTGTTTTTATAGCTCAATACAACACACTCAATAGCCAGAGTATGTTGTTTTTCAAGCTCAATACAACACACTCATATAGCCAGAGTATAGTTGTTTTTATAGCTCAATACAACACACTCAATAGCCAGAGTATGTTGTTTTTCAAGATCAATACAACACACTCATATAGCTAGAGTATAGTTGTTTTTCTAGGTCAATACAACACACTCATATAGCTAGAGTATAGTTGTTTTTCAAGCTCAATACAACACACTCATATAGCTAGAGTATAGTTGTTTTTCTAGCTCAATACAACACACTCATATAGCTAGAGTATGTTGTTTTTCAAGCCCAAAACAACACACTCATATAGCCAGAGTATAGTTGTTTTTCAAGCTCAATACAACACACTCATATAGCCAGAGTATAGTTGTTTTTCAAGCGAAATACAACACACTCATATAGCTAGAGTATGTTGTTTTTCAAGCCAAATACAACACACTCATAAAGCTAGAGTATGTTGTTTTTCAAGCTCAATACAACACACTCATATAGCCAGAGTATAGTTGTTTTTCAAGCTCAATACAACACACTCATATAGCCAGAGTATGTTGTTTTTCAATCCAAATACAACACACTCATATAGCCAGAGTATAGTTGTTTTTCAAGCTCAATACAACACACTCATATAGCCAGAGTATGTTGTTTTTCAATCCAAATACAACACACTCATATAGCCAGAGTATAGTTGTTTTTCAAGCTCAATACAACACACTCATATAGCCAGAGATATGTTGTTTTCAAGCCCAAAACAATGCACTCATGTAGCTAGAGTATGTTGTTTTTCAAGCCAAATACATCACACTCATATAGCTAGAGTATGTTGTTTTTCAAGCCCAAAACACACTCATATAGCCAGAGTATGTTGTTTTTCAAGCTCAATACAATACACTCATATAGCTAGAGTATGTTGTTTTTCAAGCCAAATACAATACACTCATATAGCCAGAGTATGTTGTTTTTCTAGCTCAATACAATACACTCATATAGCTAGAGTATGTTGTTTTTCAAGCCAAATACAATACACTCATATAGCCAGAGTATAGTTGTTTTTCAAGCTCAATACAACACACTCATATAGCCAGAGTATCGTTGTTTTTCAAGCTCAATACAATACACTCATATAGCCAGAGTATGTTGTTTTTCAAGCTCAATACAACACACTCATATAGCCAGAGTATGTTGTTTTTCAAGCTCAATACAATACACTCATATAGCTAGAGTATGTTGTTTTTCAAGCCCAAAACAACACACTCATATAGCTAGAGTATGTTGTTTTTCAAGCTCAATACAACACACACATATAGCCAGAGTATAGTTGTTTTTCAAGCTCAATAGAACACACTCATATAGCCAGAGTATAGTTGTTTTTCAAGCCAAATACAACACACTCATATAGCTGGAGAATGTTGTTTTTCAAGCTCAATACAATACACTCATATAGCCAGAGTATATTGTTTTTCAAGCCAAATACAACACACTCATATAGCCAGAGTATGTTGTTTTTCAAGCCAAATACAACACACTCATATAGCCAGAGTATAGTTGTTTTTCAAGCCAAATACAACACACTCATATAGCCAGAGTATGTTGTTTTTCAAGCCAAATACAACACACTCATATAGCCAGAGCATAGTTGTTTTTCAAGCCAAATACAACACACTCATATAGCCAGAGTATGTTGTTTTTCAAGCTCAATACAACACACTCATATAGCCAGAGTATAGTTGTTTTTATAGCTCAATACAACACACTCATATAGCCAGAGTATGTTGTTTTTCAAGCTCGATATAATACACTCATATAGCCAGAGTATGTTGTTTTTCAAGCTCAATACAACACACTCATATAGCCAGAGTATAGTTGTTTTTATAGCTCAATACAACACACTCAATAGCCAGAGTATGTTGTTTTTCAAGCTCAATACAACACACTCATATAGCCAGAGTATAGTTGTTTTTATAGCTCAATACAACACACTCAATAGCCAGAGTATGTTGTTTTTCAAGATCAATACAACACACTCATATAGCTAGAGTATAGTTGTTTTTCTAGCTCAATACAACACACTCATATAGCTAGAGTATAGTTGTTTTTCAAGCTCAATACAACACACTCATATAGCTAGAGTATAGTTGTTTTTCTAGCTCAATACAACACACTCATATAGCTAGAGTATGTTGTTTTTCAAGCCCAAAACAACACACTCATATAGCCAGAGTATAGTTGTTTTTCAAGCTCAATACAACACACTCATATAGCCAGAGTATAGTTGTTTTTCAAGCGAAATACAACACACTCATATAGCTAGAGTATGTTGTTTTTCAAGCCAAATACAACACACTCATAAAGCTAGAGTATGTTGTTTTTCAAGCTCAATACAATACACTCATATAGCCAGAGTATAGTTGTTTTTCAAGCTCAATACAACACACTCATATAGCCAGAGTATGTTGTTTTTCAAGCTCAATACAACACACTCATATAGCCAGAGTATAGTTGTTTTTCAAGCTCAATACAACACACTCATATAGCCAGAGTATGTTGTTTTTCAAGCTCAATACAACACACTCATATAGCCAGAGTATGTTGTTTTTCAAGCTCAATACAACACACTCATATAGACAGAGTATGTAGTTTTTCAAGCCAAATACAATACACTCATATAGCTAGAGTATGTTGTTTTTCAAGCTCAATACAACACACTCATATAGCCAGAGTATAGTTGTTTTTCAAGCTCAATACAACACACTCATATAGCCAGAGTATGTTGTTTTTCAAGCTCAATACAACACACTCATATAGCCAGAGTATGTTGTTTTTCAAGCTCAATACAACACACTCATATAGCCAGAGTATAGTTGTTTTTCAAGCTCAATACAACACACTCATATAGCCAGAGTATGTTGTTTTTCAATCCAAATACAACACACTCATATAGCCAGAGTATAGTTGGTTTTCAAGCTCAATACAACACACTCATATAGCCAGAGATATGTTGTTTTTCAAGCCCAAAACAATGCACTCATATAGCTAGAGTATGTTGTTTTTCAAGCCAAATACATCACACTCATATAGCTAGAGTATGTTGTTTTTCAAGCCCAAAACACACTCATATAGCCAGAGTATGTTGTTTTTCAAGCTCAATACAATACACTCATATAGCTAGAGTATGTTGTTTTTCAAGCCAAATACAATACACTCATATAGCCAGAGTATGTTGTTTTTCTAGCTCAATACAATACACTCATATAGCTAGAGTATGTTGTTTTTCAAGCCAAATACAATACACTCATATAGCCAGAGTATAGTTGTTTTTCAAGCTCAATACAACACACTCATATAGCCAGAGTATCGTTGTTTTTCAAGCTCAATACAAGCCAAATACAATACACTCATATAGCCAGAGTATGTTGTTTTTCTAGCTCAATACAATACACTCATATAGCTAGAGTATGTTGTTTTTCAAGCCAAATACAATACACTCATATAGCCAGAGTATAGTTGTTTTTCAAGCTCAATACAACACACTCATATAGCCAGAGTATCGTTGTTTTTCAAGCTCAATACAATACACTCATATAGCCAGAGTATGTTGTTTTTCAAGCTCAATACAACACACTCATATAGCCAGAGTATGTTGTTTTTCAAGCTCAATACAATACACTCATATAGCTAGAGTATGTTGTTTTTCAAGCCCAAAACAACACACTCATGTAGCCAGAGTATAGTTGTTTTTCAAGCTCAATAGAACACACTCATATAGCCAGAGTATAGTTGTTTTTCAAGCCAAATACAACACACTCATATAGCTGGAGAATGTTGTTTTTCAAGCTCAATACAATGCACTCATATAGCCAGAGTATATTGTTTTTCAAGCCAAATACAACACACTCATATAGCCAGAGTATGTTGTTTTTCAAGCCAAATACAACACACTCATATAGCCAGAGTATAGTTGTTTTTCAAGCCAAATACAACACACTCATATAGCCAGAGTATGTTGTTTTTCAAGCCAAATACAACACACTCATATAGCCAGAGTATAGTTGTTTTTCAAGCCAAATACCACACACTCATATAGCCAGAGTATGTTGTTTTTCAAGCTCAATACAACACACTCATATAGCCAGAGTATAGTTGTTTTTATAGCTCAATACAACACACTCATATAGCCAGAGTATGTTGTTTTTCAAGCTCGATATAATACACTCATATAGCCAGAGTATGTTGTTTTTCAAGCTCAATACAACACACTCATATAGCCAGAGTATAGTTGTTTTTATAGCTCAATACAACACACTCAATAGCCAGAGTATGTTGTTTTTCAAGCTCAATACAACACACTCATATAGCCAGAGTATAGTTGTTTTTATAGCTCAATACAACACACTCAATAGCCAGAGTATGTTGTTTTTCAAGATCAATACAACACACTCATATAGCTAGAGTATAGTTGTTTTTCTAGGTCAATACAACACACTCATATAGCTAGAGTATAGTTGTTTTTCAAGCTCAATACAACACACTCATATAGCTAGAGTATAGTTGTTTTTCTAGCTCAATACAACACACTCATATAGCTAGAGTATGTTGTTTTTCAAGCCCAAAACAACACACTCATATAGCCAGAGTATAGTTGTTTTTCAAGCTCAATACAACACACTCATATAGCCAGAGTATAGTTGTTTTTCAAGCGAAATACAACACACTCATATAGCTAGAGTATGTTGTTTTTCAAGCCAAATACAACACACTCATAAAGCTAGAGTATGTTGTTTTTCAAGCTCAATACAATACACTCATATAGCCAGAGTATGTTGTTTTTCAAGCTCAATACAACACACTCATATAGCCAGAGTATAGTTGTTTTTCAAGCTCAATACAACACACTCATATAGCCAGAGAATGTTGTTTTTCAAGCTCAATACAACACACTCATATAGCCAGAGTATAGTTGTTTTTCAAGCTCAATACAACACACTCATATAGCCAGAGTATGTTGTTTTTCAAGCTCAATACAACACACTCATATAGCCAGAGTATGTTGTTTTTCAAGCTCAATACAACACACTCATATAGCCAGAGTATAGTTGTTTTTCAAGCTCAATACAACACACTCATATAGCCAGAGTATGTTGTTTTTCAAGCTCAATACAACACACTCATATAGCCAGAGTATGTTGTTTTTCAAGCTCAATACAACACACTCATATAGCCAGAGTAAGTTGTTTTTCAAGCTCAATACAACACACTCATATAGCCAGAGTATAGTTGTTTTTCAAGCTCAATACAACACACTCATATAGCCAGAGTATGTTGTTTTTCAATCCAAATACAACACACTCATATAGCCAGAGTATAGTTGTTTTTCAAGCTCAATACAACACACTCATATAGCCAGAGATATGTTGTTTTTCAAGCCCAAAACAATGCACTCATATAGCTAGAGTATGTTGTTTTTCAAGCCAAATACATCGCACTCATATAGCTAGAGTATGTTGTTTTTCAAGCCCAAAACACACTCATATAGCCAGAGTATGTTGTTTTTCAAGCTCAATACAACACACTCATATAGCCAGATTATGTTGTTTTTCGAGCCAAATACAATACACTCATATAGCCAGAGTATAGTTGTTTTTCAAGCTCAATACAATACACTCATATAGCCAGAGTATGTTGTTTTTCTAGCTCAATACAATACACTCATATAGCTAGAGTATGTTGTTTTTCAAGCCAAATACAATACACTCATATAGCTAGAGTATGTTGTTGTTCAAGCTCAATACAACACACTCATATAGCCAGAGTATAGTTGTTTTTCAAGCTCAATACAACACACTCATATAGCCAGAGTATCGTTGTTTTTCAAGCTCAATACAATACACTCATATAGCCAGAGTATGTTGTTTTTCAAGCTCAATACAACACACTCATATAGCTAGAGTATGTTGTTTTTCAAGCTCAATACAACACACACATATAGCCAGAGTATAGTTGTTTTTCAAGCTCAATACAACACACTCATATAGCCAGAGTATAGTTGTTTTTCAAGCCAAATACAACACATTCATATAGCTGGAGAATGTTGTTTTTCAAGCCAAATACAACACACTCATATAGCCAGAGTATGTTGTTTTTCAAGCTCAATACAACACACTCATATAGCCAGAGTATGTTGTTTTTCAAGCCAAATACAACACACTCATATAGCCAGAGTATGTTGTATTTCAAGCCAAATACAATACACTCATATAGCTAGAGTATGTTGTTTTTCAAGCTCAATACAACAAACTCATATAGCCAGAGTATAGTTGTTTTTCAAGCTCAATACAACACACTCATATAGCCAGAGTATCGTTGTTTTTCAAGCCAAATACAACACACTCATATAGCCAGAGTATGTTGTTTTTCTAGCTCAATACAACACACCCATATAGCCAGAGTATAGTTGTTTTTCAAGCCAAATACAACACACTCATATAGCTAGAGTATGTTGTTTTTCTAGCTCAATACAACACACTCATATAGCTAGAGTATGTTGTTTTTCTAGCTCAATATAACACACTCATATAGCCAGAGTATAGTTGTTTTTCAAGCTCAATACAACACACTCATATAGCCAGAGTATGTTGTTTTTCAAGCCAAATACAACACACTCATATAGCCAGAGTATGTTGTATTTCAAGCCAAATACAATACACTCATATAGACAGAGTATGTAGTTTTTCAAGCCAAATACAATACACTCATATAGCTAGAGTATGTTGTTTTTCAAGCTCAATACAACACACTCATATAGCCAGAGTATGTTGTTTTTCAAGCTCAATACAACTCACTCATATAGCCAGAGTATGTTGTTTTTCAAGCTCAATACAACACACTCATATAGCCAGAGTATAGTTGTTTTTCAAGCTCAATACAACACACTCATATAGCCAGAGTATGTTGTTTTTCAAGCTCAATACAACACACTCATATAGCCAGAGTATGTTGTTTTTCAAGCTCAATACAACACACTCATATAGACAGAGTATGTAGTTTTTCAAGCCAAATACAATACATTCATATAGCTAGAGTATGTTGTTTTTCAAGCTCAATACAACACACTCATATAGCCAGAGTATAGTTGTTTTTCAAGCTCAATACAACACACTCATATAGCCAGAGTATGTTGTTTTTCAAGCTCAATACAACACACTCATATAGCCAGAGTATGTTGTTTTTCAAGCTCAATACAACACACTCATATAGCCAGAGTATAGTTGTTTTTCAAGCTCAATACAACACACTCATATAGCCAGAGTATGTTGTTTTTCAATCCAAATACAACACACTCATATAGCCAGAGTATAGTTGTTTTTCAAGCTCAATACAACACACTCATATAGCCAGAGTATGTTGTTTTTCAATCCAAATACAACACACTCATATAGCCAGAGTATAGTTGTTTTTCAAGCTCAATACAACACACTCATATAGCCAGAGATATGTTGTTTTCAAGCCCAAAACAATGCACTCATATAGCTAGAGTATGTTGTTTTTCAAGCCAAATACATCACACTCATATAGCTAGAGTATGTTGTTTTTCAAGCCCAAAACACACTCATATAGCCAGAGTATGTTGTTTTTCAAGCTCAATACAATACACTCATATAGCTAGAGTATGTTGTTTTTCAAGCCAAATACAATACACTCATATAGCCAGAGTATGTTGTTTTTCTAGCTCAATACAATACACTCATATAGCTAGAGTATGTTGTTTTTCAAGCCAAATACAATACACTCATATAGCCAGAGTATAGTTGTTTTTCAAGCTCAATACAACACACTCATATAGCCAGAGTATCGTTGTTTTTCAAGCTCAATACAATACACTCATATAGCCAGAGTATGTTGTTTTTCAAGCTCAATACAACACACTCATATAGCCAGAGTATGTTGTTTTTCAAGCTCAATACAATACACTCATATAGCTAGAGTATGTTGTTTTTCAAGCCCAAAACAACACACTCATGTAGCTAGAGTATGTTGTTTTTCAAGCTCAATACAACACACACATATAGCCAGAGTATAGTTGTTTTTCAAGCTCAATAGAACACACTCATATAGGCAGAGTATAGTTGTTTTTCAAGCCAAATACAACACACTCATATAGCTGGAGAATGTTGTTTTTCAAGCTCAATACAATACACTCATATAGCCAGAGTATATTGTTTTTCAAGCCAAATACAACACACTCATATAGCCAGAGTATGTTGTTTTTCAAGCCAAATACAACACACTCATATAGCCAGAGTATAGTTGTTTTTCAAGCCAAATACAACACACTCATATAGCCAGAGTATGTTGTTTTTCAAGCTCAATACAACACACTCATATAGCCAGAGTATAGTTGTTTTTCAAGCTCGATATAATACACTCATATAGCCAGAGTATGTTGTTTTTCAAGCTCAATATAACACACTCATATAGCCAGAGTATAGTTGTTTTTATAGCTCAATACAACACACTCAATAGCCAGAGTATGTTGTATTTCAAGCTCAATACAACACACTCATATAGCCAGAGTATAGTTGTTTTTATAGCTCAATACAACACACTCAATAGCCAGAGTATGTTGTTTTTCAAGATCAATACAACACACTCATATAGCCAGAGTATGTTGTTTTTCAAGCTCAATACAACACACTCATATAGCTAGAGTATAGTTGTTTTTCAAGCTCAATACAACACTCATATAGCTAGAGTATAGTTGTTTTTATAGCTCAATACAACACACTCATATAGCTAGAGTATGTTGTTTTTCAAGCCCAAAACAACACACTCATATAGCCAGAGTATAGTTGTTTTTCAAGCTCAATACAACACACTCATATAGCCAGAGTATAGTTGTTTTTCAAGCGAAATACAACACACTCATATAGCTAGAGTATGTTGTTTTTCAAGCCAAATACAACACAATCATAAAGCTAGAGTATGTTGTTTTTCAAGCTCAATACAATACACTCATATAGCCAGAGTATAGTTGTTTTTCAAGCTCAATACAACACACTCATATAGCCAGAGTATGTTGTTTTTCAAGCTCAATACAACACACTCATTTAGCCAGAGTATAGTTGTTTTTCAAGCTCAATACAACACACTCATATAGCCAGAGTATGTTGTTTTTCAAGCTCAATACAACACACTCATATAGCCAGAGTATGTTGTTTTTCAAGCTCAATACAACACACTCATATAGACAGAGTATGTAGTTTTTCAAGCCAAATACAATACACTCATATAGCTAGAGTATGTTGTTTTTCAAGCTCAATACAACACACTCATATAGCCAGAGTATAGTTGTTTTTCAAGCTCAATACAACACACTCATATAGCCAGAGTATGTTGTTTTTCAAGCTCAATACAACACACTCATATAGCCAGAGTATGTTGTTTTTCAAGCTCAATACAACACACTCATATAGCCAGAGTATAGTTGTTTTTCAAGCTCAATACAACACACTCATATAGCCAGAGTATGTTGTTTTTCAATCCAAATACAACACACTCATATAGCCAGAGTATAGTTGTTTTTCAAGCTCAATACAACACACTCATATAGCCAGAGTATGTTGTTTTTCAATCCAAATACAACACACTCATATAGCCAGAGTATAGTTGTTTTTCAAGCTCAATACAACACACTCATATAGCCAGAGATATGTTGTTTTTCAAGCCCAAAACAATGCACTCATATAGCTAGAGTATGTTGTTTTTCAAGCCAAATACATCACACTCATATAGCTAGAGTATGTTGTTTTTCAAGCCCAAAACACACTCATATAGCCAGAGTATGTTGTTTTTGAAGCTCAATACAATACACTCATATAGCTAGAGTATGTTGTTTTTCAAGCCAAATACAATACACTCATATAGCCAGAGTATGTTGTTTTTCTAGCTCAATACAATACACTCATATAGCTAGAGTATGTTGTTTTTCAAGCCAAATACAATACACTCATATAGCCAGAGTATAGTTGTTTTTCAAGCTCAATACAACACACTCATATAGCTAGAGTATCGTTGTTTTTCAAGCTCAATACAATACACTCATATAGCCAGAGTATGTTGTTTTTCAAGCTCAATACAACACACTCATATAGCCAGAGTATGTTGTTTTTCAAGCTCAATACAATACACTCATATAGCTAGAGTATGTTGTTTTTCAAGCCCAAAACAACACACTCATGTAGCCAGAGTATAGTTGTTTTTCAAGCTCAATAGAACACACTCATATAGCCAGAGTATAGTTGTTTTTCAAGCCAAATACAACACACTCATATAGCTGGAGAATGTTGTTTTTCAAGCTCAATACAATACACTCATATAGCCAGAGTATAGTTGTTTTTCAAGCTCAATAGAACACACTCATATAGCCAGAGTATAGTTGTTTTTCAAGCCAAATACAACACACTCATATAGGTGGAGAATGTTGTTTTTCAAGCTCAATACAATACACTCATATAGCCAGAGTATATTGTTTTTCAAGCCAAATACAACACACTCATATAGCCAGAGTATAGTTGTTTTTCAAGCGAAATACAACACACTCATATAGCTAGAGTATGTTGTTTTTCAAGCCAAATACAACACACTCATAAAGCTAGAGTATGTTGTTTTTCAAGCTCAATACAATACACTCATATAGCCAGAGTATAGTTGTTTTTCAAGCTCAATACAACACACTCATATAGCCAGAGTATGTTGTTTTTCAAGCTCAATACAACACACTCATTTAGCCAGAGTATAGTTGTTTTTCAAGCTCAATACAACACACTCATATAGCCAGAGTATGTTGTTTTTCAAGCTCAATACAACACACTCATATAGCCAGAGTATGTTGTTTTTCAAGCTCAATACAACACACTCATATAGACAGAGTATGTAGTTTTTCAAGCCAAATACAATACACTCATATAGCTAGAGTATGTGGTTTTTCAAGCTCAATACAACACACTCATATAGCCAGAGTATAGTTGTTTTTCAAGCTCAATACAACACACTCATATAGCCAGAGTATGTTGTTTTTCAAGCTCAATACAACACACTCATATAGCCAGAGTATGTTGTTTTTCAAGCTCAATACAACACACTCATATAGCCAGAGTATAGTTGTTTTTCAAGCTCAATACAACACACTCATATAGCCAGAGTATGTTGTTTTTCAATCCAAATACAACACACTCATATAGCCAGAGTATAGTTGTTTTTCAAGCTCAATACAACACACTCATATAGCCAGAGTATGTTGTTTTTCAATCCAAATACAACACACTCATATAGCCAGAGTATTGTTGTTTTTCAAGCTCAATACAACACACTCATATAGCCAGAGATATGTTGTTTTTCAAGCCCAAAACAATGCACTCATATAGCTAGAGTATGTTGTTTTTCAAGCCAAATACATCACACTCATATAGCTAGAGTATGTTGTTTTTCAAGCCCAAAACACACTCATATAGCCAGAGTATGTTGTTTTTGAAGCTCAATACAATACACTCATATAGCTAGAGTATGTTGTTTTTCAAGCCAAATACAATACACTCATATAGCCAGAGTATGTTGTTTTTCTAGCTCAATACAATACACTCATATAGCTAGAGTATGTTGTTTTTCAAGCCAAATACAATACACTCATATAGCCAGAGTATAGTTGTTTTTCAAGCTCAATACAACACACTCATATAGCTAGAGTATCGTTGTTTTTCAAGCTCAATACAATACACTCATATAGCCAGAGTATGTTGTTTTTCAAGCTCAATACAACACACTCATATAGCCAGAGTATGTTGTTTTTCAAGCTCAATACAATACACTCATATAGCTAGAGTATGTTGTTTTTCAAGCCCAAAACAACACACTCATGTAGCCAGAGTATAGTTGTTTTTCAAGCTCAATAGAACACACTCATATAGCCAGAGTATAGTTGTTTTTCAAGCCAAATACAACACACTCATATAGCTGGAGAATGTTGTTTTTCAAGCTCAATACAATACACTCATATAGCCAGAGTATAGTTGTTTTTCAAGCTCAATAGAACACACTCATATAGCCAGAGTATAGTTGTTTTTCAAGCCAAATACAACACACTCATATAGCTGGAGAATGTTGTTTTTCAAGCTCAATACAATACACTCATATAGCCAGAGTATATTGTTTTTCAAGCCAAATACAACACACTCATATAGCCAGAGTATGTTGTTTTTCAAGCCAAATACAACACACTCATATAGCCAGAGTATAGTTGTTTTTCAAGCCAAATACAACACACTCATATAGCCAGAGTATGTTGTTTTTCAAGCCAAATACAACACACTCATATAGCCAGAGTATAGTTGTTTTTCAAGCCAAATACAACACACTCATATAGCCAGAGTATGTTGTTTTTCAAGCTCAATACAACACACTCATATAGCCAGAGTATAGTTGTTTTTATAGCTCAATACAACACACTCATTTACGCCAGAGTATGTTGTTTTTCAAGCTCGATATAATACACTCATATAGCCAGAGTATGTTGTTTTTCAAGCTCAATACAACACACTCATATAGCCAGAGTATAGTTGTTTTTATAGCTCAATACAACACACTCAATAGCCAGAGTATGTTGTTTTTCAAGCTCAATACAACACACTCATATAGCCAGAGTATAGTTGTTTTTATAGCTCAATACAACACACTCAATAGCCAGAGTATGTTGTTTTTCAAGATCAATACAACACACTCATATAGCTAGAGTATAGTTGTTTTTCTAGCTCAATACAACACACTCATATAGCTAGAGTATAGTTGTTTTTCAAGCTCAATACAACACACTCATATAGCAAGAGTATAGTTGTTTTTCTAGCTCAATACAACACACTCATATAGCTAGAGTATGTTGTTTTTCAAGCCCAAAACAACACACTCATATAGCCAGAGTATAGTTGTTTTTCAAGCTCAATACAACACACTCATATAGCCAGAGTATAGTTGTTTTTCAAGCGAAATACAACACACTCATATAGCTAGAGTATGTTGTTTTTCAAGCCAAATACAACACACTCATAAAGCTAGAGTATGTTGTTTTTCAAGCTCAATACAATACACTCATATAGCCAGAGTATGTTGTTTTTCAAGCTCAATACAACACACTCATATAGCCAGAGTATAGTTGTTTTTCAAGCTCAATACAACACACTCATATAGCCAGAGTATGTTGTTTTTCAAGCTCAATACAACACACTCATATAGCCAGAGTATAGTTGTTTTTCAAGCTCAATACAACACACTCATATAGCCAGAGTATGTTGTTTTTCAATCCAAATACAACACACTCATATAGCCAGAGTATAGTTGTTTTTCAAGCCAAATACAACACACTCATATAGCCAGAGTATGTTGTTTTTCAAGCCAAATACAACACACTCATATAGCCAGAGCATAGTTGTTTTTCAAGCCAAATACAACACACTCATATAGCCAGAGTATGTTGTTTTTCAAGCTCAATACAACACACTCATATAGCCAGAGTATAGTTGTTTTTATAGCTCAATACAACACACTCATATAGCCAGAGTATGTTGTTTTTCAAGCTCGATATAATACACTCATATAGCTAGAGTATGTTGTTTTTCAAGCTCAATACAACACACTCATATAGCCAGAGTATAGTTGTTTTTATAGCTCAATACAACACACTCAATAGCCAGAGTATGTTGTTTTTCAAGCTCAATACAACACACTCATATAGCCAGAGTATAGTTGTTTTTATAGCTCAATACAACACACTCAATAGCCAGAGTATGTTGTTTTTCAAGATCAATACAACACACTCATATAGCTAGAGTATAGTTGTTTTTCTAGCTCAATACAACACACTCATATAGCTAGAGTATAGTTGTTTTTCAAGCTCAATACAACACACTCATATAGCTAGAGTATAGTTGTTTTTCTAGCTCAATACAACACACTCATATAGCTAGAGTATGTTGTTTTTCAAGCCCAAAACAACACACTCATATAGCCAGAGTATAGTTGTTTTTCAAGCTCAATACAACACACTCATATAGCCAGAGTATAGTTGTTTTTCAAGCGAAATACAACACACTCATATAGCTAGAGTATGTTGTTTTTCAAGCCAAATACAACACACTCATAAAGCTAGAGTATGTTGTTTTTCAAGCTCAATACAATACACTCATATAGCCAGAGTATAGTTGTTTTTCAAGCTCAATACAACACACTCATATAGCCAGAGTATGTTGTTTTTCAAGCTCAATACAACACACTCATATAGCCAGAGTATAGTTGTTTTTCAAGCTCAATACAACACACTCATATAGCCAGAGTATGTTGTTTTTCAAGCTCAATACAACACACTCATATAGCCAGAGTATGTTGTTTTTCAAGCTCAATACAACACACTCATATAGACAGAGTATGTAGTTTTTCAAGCCAAATACAATACACTCATATAGCTAGAGTATGTTGTTTTTCAAGCTCAATACAACACACTCATATAGCCAGAGTATAGTTGTTTTTCAAGCTCAATACAACACACTCATATAGCCAGAGTATGTTGTTTTTCAAGCTCAATACAACACACTCATATAGCCAGAGTATGTTGTTTTTCAAGCTCAATACAACACACTCATATAGCCAGAGTATAGTTGTTTTTCAAGCTCAATACAACACACTCATATAGCCAGAGTATGTTGTTTTTCAATCCAAATACAACACACTCATATAGCCAGAGTATAGTTGTTTTTCAAGCTCAATACAACACACTCATATAGCCAGAGATATGTTGTTTTTCAAGCCCAAAACAATGCACTCATATAGCTAGAGTATGTTGTTTTTCAAGCCAAATACATCACACTCATATAGCTAGAGTATGTTGTTTTTCAAGCCCAAAACACACTCATATAGCCAGAGTATGTTGTTTTTCAAGCTCAATACAATACACTCATATAGCTAGAGTATGTTGTTTTTCAAGCCAAATACAATACACTCATATAGCCAGAGTATGTTGTTTTTCTAGCTCAATACAATACACTCATATAGCTAGAGTATGTTGTTTTTCAAGCCAAATACAATACACTCATATAGCCAGAGTATAGTTGTTTTTCAAGCTCAATACAACACACTCATATAGCCAGAGTATCGTTGTTTTTCAAGCTCAATACAAGCCAAATACAATACACTCATATAGCCAGAGTATGTTGTTTTTCTAGCTCAATACAATACACTCATATAGCCAGAGTATGTTGTTTTTCAAGCTCAATACAATACACTCATATAGCTAGAGTATGTTGTTTTTCAAGCCCAAAACAACACACTCATGTAGCCAGAGTATAGTTGTTTTTCAAGCTCAATAGAACACACTCATATAGCCAGAGTATAGTTGTTTTTCAAGCCAAATACAACACACTCATATAGCTGGAGAATGTTGTTTTTCAAGCTCAATACAATGCACTCATATAGCCAGAGTATATTGTTTTTCAAGCCAAATACAACACACTCATATAGCCAGAGTATGTTGTTTTTCAAGCCAAATACAACACACTCATATAGCCAGAGTATAGTTGTTTTTCAAGCCAAATACAACACACTCATATAGCCAGAGTATGTTGTTTTTCAAGCCAAATACAACACACTCATATAGCCAGAGTATAGTTGTTTTTCAAGCCAAATACCACACACTCATATAGCCAGAGTATGTTGTTTTTCAAGCTCAATACAACACACTCATATAGCCAGAGTATAGTTGTTTTTATAGCTCAATACAACACACTCATATAGCCAGAGTATGTTGTTTTTCAAGCTCGATATAATACACTCATATAGCCAGAGTATGTTGTTTTTCAAGCTCAATACAACACACTCATATAGCCAGAGTATAGTTGTTTTTATAGCTCAATACAACACACTCAATAGCCAGAGTATGTTGTTTTTCAAGCTCAATACAACACACTCATATAGCCAGAGTATAGTTGTTTTTATAGCTCAATACAACACACTCAATAGCCAGAGTATGTTGTTTTTCAAGATCAATACAACACACTCATATAGCTAGAGTATAGTTGTTTTTCTAGGTCAATACAACACACTCATATAGCTAGAGTATAGTTGTTTTTCAAGCTCAATACAACACACTCATATAGCTAGAGTATAGTTGTTTTTCTAGCTCAATACAACACACTCATATAGCTAGAGTATGTTGTTTTTCAAGCCCAAAACAACACACTCATATAGCCAGAGTATAGTTGTTTTTCAAGCTCAATACAACACACTCATATAGCCAGAGTATAGTTGTTTTTCAAGCGAAATACAACACACTCATATAGCTAGAGTATGTTGTTTTTCAAGCCAAATACAACACACTCATAAAGCTAGAGTATGTTGTTTTTCAAGCTCAATACAATACACTCATATAGCCAGAGTATGTTGTTTTTCAAGCTCAATACAACACACTCATATAGCCAGAGTATAGTTGTTTTTCAAGCTCAATACAACACACTCATATAGCCAGAGAATGTTGTTTTTCAAGCTCAATACAACACACTCATATAGCCAGAGTATATTGTTTTTCAAGCCAAATACAACACACTCATATAGCCAGAGTATGTTGTTTTTCAAGCCAAATACAACACACTCATATAGCCAGAGTATAGTTGTTTTTCAAGCCAAATACAACACACTCATATAGCCAGAGTATGTTGTTTTTCAAGCCAAATACAACACACTCATATAGCCAGAGTATAGTTGTTTTTCAAGCCAAATACAACACACTCATATAGCCAGAGTATGTTGTTTTTCAAGCTCAATACAACACACTCATATAGCCAGAGTATAGTTGTTTTTCAAGCTCGATATAATACACTCATATAGCCAGAGTATGTTGTTTTTCAAGCTCAATATAACACACTCATATAGCCAGAGTATAGTTGTTTTTATAGCTCAATACAACACACTCAATAGCCAGAGTATGTTGTATTTCAAGCTCAATACAACACACTCATATAGCCAGAGTATAGTTGTTTTTATAGCTCAATACAACACACTCAATAGCCAGAGTATAGTTGTTTTTCAAGCGAAATACAACACACTCATATAGCTAGAGTATGTTGTTTTTCAAGCCAAATACAACACACTCATAAAGCTAGAGTATGTTGTTTTTCAAGCTCAATACAATACACTCATATAGCCAGAGTATAGTTGTTTTTCAAGCTCAATACAACACACTCATATAGCCAGAGTATGTTGTTTTTCAAGCTCAATACAACACACTCATTTAGCCAGAGTATAGTTGTTTTTCAAGCTCAATACAACACACTCATATAGCCAGAGTATGTTGTTTTTCAAGCTCAATACAACACACTCATATAGCCAGAGTATGTTGTTTTTCAAGCTCAATACAACACACTCATATAGACAGAGTATGTAGTTTTTCAAGCCAAATACAATACACTCATATAGCTAGAGTATGTTGTTTTTCAAGCTCAATACAACACACTCATATAGCCAGAGTATAGTTGTTTTTCAAGCTCAATACAACACACTCATATAGCCAGAGTATGTTGTTTTTCAAGCTCAATACAACACACTCATATAGCCAGAGTATGTTGTTTTTCAAGCTCAATACAACACACTCATATAGCCAGAGTATAGTTGTTTTTCAAGCTCAATACAACACACTCATATAGCCAGAGTATGTTGTTTTTCAATCCAAATACAACACACTCATATAGCCAGAGTATAGTTGTTTTTCAAGCTCAATACAACACACTCATATAGCCAGAGTATGTTGTTTTTCAATCCAAATACAACACACTCATATAGCCAGAGTATTGTTGTTTTTCAAGCTCAATACAACACACTCATATAGCCAGAGATATGTTGTTTTTCAAGCCCAAAACAATGCACTCATATAGCTAGAGTATGTTGTTTTTCAAGCCAAATACATCACACTCATATAGCTAGAGTATGTTGTTTTTCAAGCCCAAAACACACTCATATAGCCAGAGTATGTTGTTTTTGAAGCTCAATACAATACACTCATATAGCTAGAGTATGTTGTTTTTCAAGCCAAATACAATACACTCATATAGCCAGAGTATGTTGTTTTTCTAGCTCAATACAATACACTCATATAGCTAGAGTATGTTGTTTTTCAAGCCAAATACAATACACTCATATAGCCAGAGTATAGTTGTTTTTCAAGCTCAATACAACACACTCATATAGCTAGAGTATCGTTGTTTTTCAAGCTCAATACAATACACTCATATAGCCAGAGTATGTTGTTTTTCAAGCTCAATACAACACACTCATATAGCCAGAGTATGTTGTTTTTCAAGCTCAATACAATACACTCATATAGCTAGAGTATGTTGTTTTTCAAGCCCAAAACAACACACTCATGTAGCCAGAGTATAGTTGTTTTTCAAGCTCAATAGAACACACTCATATAGCCAGAGTATAGTTGTTTTTCAAGCCAAATACAACACACTCATATAGCTGGAGAATGTTGTTTTTCAAGCTCAATACAATACACTCATATAGCCAGAGTATAGTTGTTTTTCAAGCTCAATAGAACACACTCATATAGCCAGAGTATAGTTGTTTTTCAAGCCAAATACAACACACTCATATAGCTGGAGAATGTTGTTTTTCAAGCTCAATACAATACACTCATATAGCCAGAGTATATTGTTTTTCAAGCCAAATACAACACACTCATATAGCCAGAGTATGTTGTTTTTCAAGCCAAATACAACACACTCATATAGCCAGAGTATAGTTGTTTTTCAAGCCAAATACAACACACTCATATAGCCAGAGTATGTTGTTTTTCAAGCCAAATACAACACACTCATATAGCCAGAGTATAGTTGTTTTTCAAGCCAAATACAACACACTCATATAGCCAGAGAATGTTGTTTTTCAAGCTCAATACAACACACTCATATAGCCAGAGTATAGTTGTTTTTATAGCTCAATACAACACACTCATTTACGCCAGAGTATGTTGTTTTTCAAGCTCGATATAATACACTCATATAGCCAGAGTATGTTGTTTTTCAAGCTCAATACAACACACTCATATAGCCAGAGTATAGTTGTTTTTATAGCTCAATACAACACACTCAATAGCCAGAGTATGTTGTTTTTCAAGCTCAATACAACACACTCATATAGCCAGAGTATAGTTGTTTTTATAGCTCAATACAACACACTCAATAGCCAGAGTATGTTGTTTTTCAAGATCAATACAACACACTCATATAGCTAGAGTATAGTTGTTTTTCTAGCTCAATACAACACACTCATATAGCTAGAGTATAGTTGTTTTTCAAGCTCAATACAACACACTCATATAGCTAGAGTATAGTTGTTTTTCTAGCTCAATACAACACACTCATATAGCTAGAGTATGTTGTTTTTCAAGCCCAAAACAACACACTCATATAGCCAGAGTATAGTTGTTTTTCAAGCTCAATACAACACACTCATATAGCCAGAGTATAGTTGTTTTTCAAGCGAAATACAACACACTCATATAGCTAGAGTATGTTGTTTTTCAAGCCAAATACAACACACTCATAAAGCTAGAGTATGTTGTTTTTCAAGCTCAATACAATACACTCATATAGCCAGAGTATGTTGTTTTTCAAGCTCAATACAACACACTCATATAGCCAGAGTATAGTTGTTTTTCAAGCTCAATACAACACACTCATATAGCCAGAGTATGTTGTTTTTCAAGCTCAATACAACACACTCATATAGCCAGAGTATAGTTGTTTTTCAAGCTCAATACAACACACTCATATAGCCAGAGTATGTTGTTTTTCAATCCAAATACAACACACTCATATAGCCAGAGTATAGTTGTTTTTCAAGCTCAATACAACACACTCATATAGCCAGAGATATGTTGTTTTTCAAGCCCAAAACAATGCACTCATATAGCTAGAGTATGTTGTTTTTCAAGCCAAATACATCACACTCATATAGCTAGAGTATGTTGTTTTTCAAGCCCAAAACACACTCATATAGCCAGAGTATGTTGTTTTACAAGCTCAATACAACACATTCATATAGCCAGATTATGTTGTTTTTCGAGCCAAATACAATACACTCATATAGCCAGAGTATGTTGTTTTTCTAGCTCAATACAATACACTCATATAGCTAGAGTATGTTGTTTTTCAAGCCAAATACAATACACTCATATAGCTAGAGTATGTTGTTTTTCAAGCTCAATACAACACACTCATATAGCCAGAGTATCGTTGTTTTTCAAGCTCAATACAATACACTCATATAGCCAGAGTATGTTGTTTTTCAAGCTCAATACAACACACTCATATAGCCAGAGTATGTTGTTTTTCAAGCTCAATACAATACACTCATATAGCCAGAGTATGTTGTTTTTCAAGCTCAATACAACACACTCATATAGCCAGAGTATGTTGTTTTTCAAGCTCAATACAATACACTCATATAGCCAGAGTATGTTGTTTTTCAAGCTCAATACAATACACTCATATAGCCAGAGTATGTTGTTTTTCTAGCTCAATACAATACACTAATATAGCCAGAGTATGTTGTTTTTCAAGCTCAATACAATACACTCATATAGCCAGAGTATGTTGTTTTTCAAGCTCAATACAATCCACTCATATAGCCAGATTATGTTGTTTTTCAAGCTCAATACAATACACTCATATAGCCAGAGTATGTTGTTTTTCAAGCTCAATACAATCCACTCATATAGCCAGAGTATGTTGTTTTTCAAGCTCAATACAATACACTCATATAGCCAGAGTATGTTGTTTTTCAAGCTCAATACAATACACTCATATAGCCAGAGTATGTTGTTTTTCAAGCTCAATACAACACACTCATATAGCCAGAGTATGTTGTTTTTCAAGCTCAATACAATACACTCATATAGCCAGAGTATGTTGTTTTTCAAGCTCCATACAACACACTCATATAGCCAGAGTATGTTGTTTTTCAAGCTCAATACAATACACTCATATAGCCAGAGTATGTTGTTTTTCAAGCTCAATACAACACACTCATATAGCCAGAGTATGTTGTTTTTCAAGCTCAATACAATACACTCATATAGCCAGAGTATGTTGTTTTTCAAGCTCAATACAATACACTCATATAGCCAGAGTATGTTGTTTTTCAAGCTCAATACAATACACTCATATAGCCAGAGTAAGTTGTTTTTCAAGCTCAATACAACACACTCATATAGCCAGAGTATGTTGTTTTTCAAGCTCAATACAATACACTCATATCGCCAGAGTATAGTTGTTTTTCAAGCTCAATACAATACACTCATATAGCCAGAGTATAGTTGTTTTTCTAGCTCAATACAACACACTCATATAGCCAGAGTATGTTGTTTTTCAAGCTCAATACAATACACTCATATAGCTAGAGTATGTTGTTTTTCAAGCTCAATACAATACACTCATATAGCCAGAGTATAGTTGTTTTTCAAGCTCAATACAATACACTCATATAGCCAGAGTATGTTGTTTTTCAAGCTCAATACAACACACTCATATAGCCAGAGTATAGTTGTTTTTCAAGCTCAATACAACACACTCATATTTACCAGAGTATGTTGTTTTTCAAGCTCAATACAATACACTCATATAGCCAGAGTATGTTGTTTTTCAAGCTCAATACAACACACTCATATAGCCAGAGTATGTTGTTTTTCAAGCTCAATACAATACACTCATATCGCCAGAGTATAGTTGTTTTTCAAGCTCAATACAATACACTCATATAGCCAGAGTATAGTTGTTTTTCTAGCTCAATACAACACACTCATATAGCCAGAGTATGTTGTTTTTCAAGCTCAATACAATACACTCATATAGCTAGAGT
>NC_136271.1:110563210-110725534 GCF_964187855.1 Myxine glutinosa
TCAATGGATAATTGCTAATGTCATACCAATCATTATTTGATCTCACATACCTTAGAATATATGCCAATGTATACATATACACAAAGAATATATATTAGGGGGTGCTTACCTTAATTCGTTGTGTAGGGGTGCTTAACTTAATTCTTTGTGTATATATGACCCATCGCTTCGCTGGTGGCAATACCAATCTTATGTTATAGATAGATATGCACTTGAGGTCATGTGCGTCTTCCTCTCCGTGAAACACCATGCCGCATCAGTCTGCCACCCCTCACATATGACGAATACATTGCACAGGCCAAGAGGGAAATTCTACCTTTTTTGCGTACGTAATAAATAGATGGTATTGTGTTTTGACCGACAGATTTTGAGAGAAAAAATTTAAACTTATTAAATAGTTTAACCCTTTAAAAATCGTGTGAATATATTGGAATAATCAGCTGCTTTTTCGTTCGTATTCTTTTCTCACCTGTATTGCAAGTAGAGCGACCTGTTTGTGATGCTTTAAAAGGCGGTGTATAATCAGAAACACTGTTTAACTAGCCGAAACCCGTGGAACATCCACGGAAGGGAGGATGTGGTGTATGGATAGAGTGTACCATTATGGATGGCATAGGGGATTTGCTTGTCCGAGTAAGAGTTAGGAAGAAAGATGAGAATGAAGAGTGCGTATATGAACAGCGATCGCCGACACCGGCACAAATGCATGCTCTGGATTGTCCACTCAGTGGACGGCTTGCTTTCGCCTTCGCCTGTCCAATCAGCGGACGGCTTGCTTCGCCTTCGCCCAGCAGACGCCAATACGATGGCGTCGTATCGGCAGTTAATCGGATGCTTTTGGGCCCCATCGTCGGCTAATTCAGATTTTTCGAGTATGGCTGTACGTGATAAACAAAGAGCGCGGTTCGTAGATCGTAAATCCATTAGTGCCTTGGGCATCGGGTCACTGGGTGCGGCGTAAAAGGGATAACAAAGTCGAGTCCTTACGCTATTATTATATAGATAGGGAGATATATTAGTGTTATCTATGTATTAAAAAGGAGCCGTGTCTGTCTGTCTATTTGTTTGTTGCGTTATAACTTGAGAAAGGATGAACGGATTTCAATAAATCCAACTACCGTAGATTCAGGGAACTTCTGAGAAGGTTTGTGATAGAAAAAAAAATAATTACGATTTAAAAAAAAAAGTGTATAATGGGCACATGTGTCGCACTGCAAATGCCAACGTGTATGGAGGGCAGGATCTTCCAGGAATCCTTTTTTGTTCTTGCTCCATAAATTAGCCATCACAGTTATGTAGAGGAAACGGAAAGGAGCCCATCGGGCAGAGCCGTCGAGAACAGTGTTGTGTGTGTGTGTGTGTGTGTGTGTGTGTGTGTGTGTGTGTGTGTGTGTGTGTGTGTGTGTGTGTGTGTGTGTGTGTGTATGCATGCATGTCCCCTCAAACGTATACCAATCAGAACTGAGAATCTCGTCACATGACAGGGTGATGTGATTACGTCTGATGTGATTACGTCTGATGTCATTACGTCTGATGTCATTACGGCCGTGCAGCGGCTGACTCCACACACCGCCATGTTGATTTATGTGCCGTTCAAGCCGAACTAATCATTGAACCTGTCATATATCACAATCCCCATGCTCTACCTTTACGTTTTTCATTCAGTGTGAAACACAAACAAACCGATTGTTAAAATGACCTTGAAATATCGAGAACATCGGGCGTTACATCTCTTTCAACAATACGTACTGTACGTATAGGCCTTAGGCGTTATGCTTCACCTTCGGACAGCTTCGGACAAATTAAGCCCAGGTTTCTAAATACAGTAGTGTATCGTTTCAGTCGTATCGTTTTCGTAGTAATAATAATAATATAGTAAATATAACCATAATACTTTAATCCCAATGTCGTAAATGGAATGTTAATGGATTGAAGCGGTGTATGGTTCATGATCAATGATGATCGGTGTTCGGCACGAATATTAATAACCGAGGAAGTAAGAAATTCACCTCGGTTTTTTGATAGTAATATCATTTTCGAAATAATGATAACGTAACATTAATATTTTAGCAAATCTAATCATTACGCTAATCCATTCGTAGTGACTGCAAACGTAATGGAAGTTAAAATATATCATCTTTTACACGACCGGTCAAAAGTTTTAGAACACCTCAATTTTTCCAGTTTTAATTGAAATGTACGCAGTTTAATGTCCAGTGAATAACCTGAAATGGTACAAGGGTAAGCAGTAAACTGCTCGAGGTAAAAAAAAAAAAGTTTAGGTTTGCAAAAACGGGAAAATAATGTAAATTGCACAGTTATATTGTAAAAAAAAAAAGGTCTTCTTCAGGGAACAAGTAATGGGTTAACAACTTACAGCTGTTCTGCAGAAATGTAAGTAAATTAAGCCTTGAAAGTTGATGCAAACAATTCCTACAGGTCTCCCAACCTCTGTTGATTACTTGATTACAAAGCCCCTGTCTGTATAAAAACAGTATTGGAACAGACTGATATCACACCCTCTGGAGCATTATTTGGACAATATTGCACTGCAGGAAGTAGTATATTGGAAACTGGAGGAAACTCTGACAGGAAGAGATCTGGCAGACCCAAAGCCACAACAGAATCAGAAGACAAGGTTCTGAGAGTTAACAGCTTGCGTGATAGGCGGCTCACAGGCCAACAGCTTAACACTGGTCGAAGTAAGCAAGTCTCAGTTTCAACTGTGAAGAGAAGACTTCGAGCTGCAGGTTTCACATGTCGAGTGGCAGTAAGAAAGCCATTGCTAAGATGGCAAAATAAGAAAAAGAGGCTTGCCTGGGCCATGAAGCACCGCCAGTGGACTACTGAAGACTGGTCTTATGGACCGATGAATCAAAATTTGAAATTTTTGGTTCATCATGCAGGGTTTTTGTACGCTGTCGAGTAGGCGAAAGGATGCTTCCTCAGTGTGTGACACCAACTGTCAAACATGGAGGAGGAAGCGTGATGGGCTGGGATTCTTTTGCTGGATCCAGAGTTGGAGACTTGCACAGAGTGACTGGCACCCTGAACCAAAAAGGCTACCACAGCATTTTGCAGCGCCATGCAATACCCTCTGGTATACGCCTAGTTGGTCAGGGGTTCATCCTACAGCAAGATAATGACCCTAAACACACCTTCAGGCTATGTCAAAACTACCTTCGAGGAAAAGAACAAGACGGTAGGCTTCAAATCATGGAATGGCCAGCACAGTCTCCAGACTTAAACCCCATCGAGCTGGTTTGGGATGAACTGGACAGAAGGGTGAAAGTAAAGCAACCTACAAGTGCAACACATTTGTGGGAACTTCTGCAACAGTGTTGGGAAGAACTTCCCGAACAATATTTGATTTCCACTGCAGAAAGAATGCCACGAGTGTGTTCGGCGGTTATATCTGCAAAAGGTGGCTACTTTCATTTGCTGAGTCAAAAATTTAAATTAAATTTTGTTAAACAAAATGATTCTATGATTTCTTTTTTATCTCCAATTGTTTATTTGTTCTATGCTTAATTTCAGAGTACATTGAGACATTAAACTGCGTAAACATATTAAAGTAGTGGCAGTTTTATATCCGTTACGTCATTACGTCTATGATGTCATTACGACGGCTGACTCCACCGACTGACATTTTAATTTGCAAATAGGCCTACACCCGCACACTACGGGAGTGGCAGGAAAGGTCATCTATCTTTGGGATATATAGATTACAGACGATCTATGGTCTGGTCTCAAGAACATTGGATTGTGTTAATTTACCAAGTTTCTTGTGAAGAGATCGCCAAGTGGTTAAAGCATTCGAGCAAGCACTCCATTCAAAATCTTTAAGGAACGGCTGGCTTGGCAAGCACTAGCTAGCTGCTTGGTAAATGAGAACACCTCCAAACCCTGTGGGGTATATCGATTACCGTAGATCTTCCCTCAGTTCTAAGTAAAACTTACCTCATGGATATCGAGATTCCTCCAAATTTCTTTGTTTAATGTTATAAGCAGCATTAACGACTGTTTGAAAAGCTAATAATATGTGTTTGTGGTTTATAATATTTTACAAGCCCGGCTAAGCCGCTGTTAAGACTTTTGGTCTTGTTGAAGTGTACCAACACATTATAATAATAATAATAATAATAATAATTCATTTATTTTGTATCGCGCTTTTCCAGAAGCCCAAAGGCGCTTTGACAGAGTGGAAAACATAATGCATAACAATACATGAAAACAACAATTGCAAAAAGACAAGAATCAATAGGGAAATATTTAAAGCAAAAGGAGGGAGAAGTAGAAGAGATAGTCAGGGGTTAAATGCTGTGGGTTGAATGTTGAATGCAGTGTTGAACAGGTGGGTCTTTAGTGATGTTTTGAATGTGGTGAGTGAGGAGGAGTCTCTGATGGTGTGAGGTAGTGAGTTCCAGAGGGTGGGAGCAGCGATGGAGAAGGCCCTGTCCCCCCAGGATCTGAATTTGGTCCGGATGGAGGGGGTCAGGAGGTTGGTACCAGCAGAGCGGAGGTTGCGGGTGGGAGTGTGTCTGGAGAGGAGGTCAGCCAGGTAGGATGGGGCCAGGTTATGGAGGGCTTTGTATGTCAAGAGGAGGATTTTGTACTGGATTCTCTGGGGGATGGGGAGCCAGTGAAGCTTGTAAAGGACGGGGGTGATGTGGTCACGGGTCCGGGAATGGGTGAGTAGACGGGCAGCGGAGTTCTGAATGTATTGGAGTTTATTGGTGATTTTTGAGGGTGAACCATAGAGGAGGCTATTGCAGTAGTCCAGACGGGAGGTGATGAAGGCGTGGATGAGGGTTTCTGCAGCCGTGGAGGAGAGGGATGAGCGGAGACGGGCAATGTTTTTCAGGTGAAAGAAGGCTGACTTTGTGATCTGTTTAGTGTATTTGTCGAAGGAAAGGGTTTGGTCAAAGATGACGCCAAGATTCCGGATGTGAGGGGAGGTGGATACTGGGATACCGACGATGTTGAGGGCAAAGTTATGGGTGGATTTTGTGAGCGTTTTTGGGCCAATGATAATTATTTCAGATTTATCACAGTTAAGCTTGAGGAAGTTGATTTGAAGCCAGGATTTTATTTCAGTGATGCAGTTTGTCAGGATAGAGTGGGTGTCGGTGGAGACGGACTTGGTGGAGATGAAAAGCTGGATGTCATCGGCGAAGCAGTGGAATTGGAGACCATGACGGCGGATTAAGTGACCGAGGGGGGACAGGTAAAGGATGAAGAGGAGGGGGCCAAGAACTGAACCTTGGGGGACACCTTGGGGGAGGGGAGCAGTGGGGGATTTGCAGTTATTGATGGAGATGAACTGGCGTCTGTCAGAGAGGTATGATTTAATCCAAGAGAGGGCAGTGCCGGTAACGTTAAAGTGGATTCAAGTCGGGTGAGGAGGATGGTGTGATCGATGGTGTCAAAGGCGGCGCTGAGGTCGAGGAGGACGAGAATGTTGAGGTTGCCAGCGTCAGAGGAGAGGAGAAGGTCGTTGGTGATTTTGAGGAGAGCAGTTTCAGTACTGTGGTTGGAGCGGAATCCGGATTGGAATGTTTCATACAGGTTATTGGCAGAGAGATGATGTTTGAGTTGAGTGGCTACAGCGCGTTCCAAAACTTTTGACAGAAAGGGTAGGTTGGAGATGGGTCTGAAGTTGTTTAGGGTGTCAGGGTTTAGACCAGGTTTTTTTAGAATGGGGGTAACAGCAGCAATTTTGAGGGAAGGTGGGACGATGCCTGTAGACAGGGAGGAGTTTATTGTTGCAATGATAAGTGGGAATGTGGGAATTATGTCAATAATGTCAATTATGTCAATAATGTGGGAAATGATAAGTGGGAATTATGTCAATAATCCGGATCTGGTAGTTAATAATATTGTTAAAAAAGATGGATATCAATTAGGTGCAGTATTTTCGGTTTAGTTTCTGTTATTGTCATTTAAAATTTCCGATTAAACAACTTCAACAACAAGAACACAACAACAACAACAAAGGTGGATGCGGAACAATGTAGTTTGTCCAAAATGGCGAAATTCAAAAGTATTCACAGTTTGTTTTTTTTCTTCAAAAAGACAGATTTAAAGGACCATGATCTGCATGCTGAAAGAAGGTAAGAAAAAGTTAAACTATTAAAATTTGGTTTTGTAACTCCAATAACTGCTAGAGCATTCTCAGTCAGTGATTACGTGTAGGCCTCCAGCCGTGTTGTTGGTAATATATTTTGTTGGTTTGGTCCTTCATCGTGATCGTGAACTATCTCGCATTGAAGGAAGAGAGCACACTGTGTGTTGTGACGTAATCTAACCATTTCGTAGTACACGAGAGATCCAGAGTTCTTATCCCATCATATGAACATTTAATTATTTATTTTTAATCAAAACGAATCAACAGCTGAAGCGTACGCATTGATGATGTGTATCACATTAAAGATTCATTTTATCCTTCTAGAGTCTAGAGCCTAGACTGTTCTTCATTTTAGTCGGCGGAGGCATTATGTTTTCAGGTTGTCCGTCCATCCATCTGTGATAGGTTTTCATTACCGCGATAACTTGAGAACGGCTGAAGGGATCTTCGTCAAACTTGGTGCAGGTTTGTATAATAATGTAAAGATTAACTGATTCGATTTTGAGGTCAAAGGTCAGAGGTCATGTTAGGTAAAAATCCTGTTACCGCGATAACTTGTGAACCAGTGATGGGATTTTGCCCAAACTTGGTATTAGTATTGTCGTGTCCACGGGGCTAACACCCCAAGATGACGAATGACCGAAACGAGCTTTAACTCTGAGGCGTATTTCGAACTTGGCGGGATTATTTCTGGTGCTTGCGTGAAGGTTCGAAGTCTTACCTGGGACGGATGGCCGACACAAGGTTAATCCGAACCCACAAAACAAAGAAACGAACCAGGACAAGGAAAGTAAAATTCAACAAATAATGAATTTATTCCAAGTAATTGTAAACCAAATAAAATTCAATCCCACTCCTTCCTTCAGGTCTTTAAAACAGCTATTCACCACCATCTCCTATCCACCAAAGTGTGTATTCGGTCTCCCCGTTTCATAAAATGTATCGTTTGATACGTATAATGCTTTAAAACTGTTTTTTTTTTTTTTTTTTTTACCTCAGAAGAGATCAACATTTACCTCAGCGAATGCCAATCGCGGTGTCAGTATTTGATGAACTTATAAAGACTTAGGTGAGTTATAAGTGTGACAAGCATGTGCACGGGATTCTTCCCAGAAGAATGAGTGGTCGCATTAGCTTGTACGACTTAAAATGAGCGAGTTTTGTTTTGGCGTTTGGGCCAGTTTTACATGTTGTATCCCTAAGGAATGAAACGAACGTTTTCCTGGCTTACAATTTTATTTGAAGTCACACATGCCTCAAAATACACTCACTGATATAGAATTGAACGCTGAATCCGAAAATGTAAGTGAAATTGCTTTTTTTTTTTTTTTTTTACATTATCTTCTATATATTCTAAATATATATCTGTGCAGTGTCTGTCTTGTCTTGTGTTGTCACTGAACTACTCCCTCAAACTTTTGTGAAATCGTACTATTCCAACTTGACCCATGGCGGGAGTATGCGCTCTACTGAGTGGCGTTCTAGTTTATTTATGGGATTTGTGGTGGCATCCACGAGATTGGGTGGACCACATTTTTGGAATGTATTGGAAGAGTCCATTTGGTTAAATCTGTCTTGCCATTTGATTTGTACAAAATATATGTGGAGGGAAGCCCTGTCTTAAAATACAAAAGTTGCATCAGGTGTGAGAAGGCCGAATGACTCATTCTGCATTTGCTACCCAGATCATGTGTCCCTGATTCCTCGCTCTCTGTACCCACACTACTCAGTCACAACCAGCTGCTCTTGAATTCTGTGTTGTTTGCACCTGTGAAGGTGACAAGTTTCTGGCAACACTCAACTGATTCTGCAACTGGATCGGATGGTATCGACTCACGTGCCCTAAAAACGGTGCTCTGCTGCTTTTGCACTTCCTTTCTCTGCCCTTTTGACCTTGTCATTTTGCCTAGGTCATCTTTCATCTGCTTGGAAATCAGTCAACATCACTGCATTACATAAACGGTACAAAAACTGATTCCCTTAACGACAGAATTATCAGCTTACTCCCAATCATCAGCAAGGTCATGTAATCCATCATCGCTGTTGACATCAAGTCATTCCTTGTTTCCAACGGCCTAATCTCAGATCATCGAGTCCAATTCAGACTAGATAATTCTACCCTGAACATGCTGCTTCTGCTCTCTCAAGAATGGATGGAGGCCCTCAATGTCAGAAATGAGATCAGGACCATCTCTCTCGACATATCTCGAGCATTCAATACAGTCTGGCATCCTGCCTTACTCTCCAAACTCTCTGCCTATAGCATCCAAGGCCAACTCCAAGGCTGTCCTGAGAATTTGCGTCTGTATCCATCTTATCCACCCCGTGCATCCAACCCTAGCCCTCATTCTTCCCCACATCACTTAGTCATGTGAAAAAGTAAGTACACCCCATGTAAAGTTTTGACTTTTTCAACATATTTCAATATACAGCTATTTGATCTTCATTTCAACAATATTGATAGATAAAGGTGATATAATACAACAAATATCATGAAACATTTACATTTTGTAGTCCATTGTATAATTTAAATAAACATAAATGCAAATTTTGCATGTGGAAAAAGTAAGTACACCCTTGGCTCCAATAGGTGGTATTGCCCCCTTTGGCAGAAACAACCTCAAGTAGGCGTTTCTTATAACTGTCTACCAGTCTCTGACATCGACTGGGAAATTTTTTTGCCCACTCCTCCATGCAGAATTCTTTCAGCTGTGCGATGTTTGAGGGGTTTCTTGCATGCACAGCTCGTTTCAAATCCCCCCACAACATCTCGATGGGATTTAGATCTGGGCTTTGACTTGGCCATTCCAGAACCCTCCATTTCTTTATTTTCAGCCATTCCTTGGTGGATTTACTGGTATGTATAGGGTCATTGTCATGTTGCAAGGTCCACCTTCGGTTGAGCTTCAACTTCCCGATAGATGGCCTCACATTATCCTCAAGCACCCTCTGCTACAATGAAGAATTCATAGTGGATTCTATGATGGTGAGCTGCCCAGGCCCTGATGCAGCAAAGCTGCCCCAAACCATAATGTTTCCACCACCATGCTTTACAGTTGGTATCAGGTTCTTGTGGTCAAATGCTGTCTTTGGTTTTTGCCAAACATGTCTTCTGGTACTGTGGCCAAATAGCTCTACCTTTGGCTCATCTGTCCAGAGCACATTGTTCCAGAAGTGCTGGTCTTTGCCGAGGTGTTCATTGGCAAACTTTAGTCTTGCCCTGATGTTCTTTCTGGACAGCAAAGGTTTCCTCCTGGCACACCTCCCATGTAGATCAAATTTGTGCAGCCTCTTTCTCATGGTAGACTTGTGCACTTTGACATCAACAGTGGCAAGAGCTACCTGTAGGTCCCGTGATGACATTCTGGGGTTCTTAGAGACTTCTTTCAGCATCTTGCGGTCTGCGCTCGGGCTGAACTTGCTGGGGTGGCCTGGCCTGAACAAGTTGGCAGTTGTTTGGAATCTTCTCCACTTGTAGATGATCTTCCGGACAGTCGAATGATTGATTTCAAATTGTTTGGAGATCTTTTTAAATCCCTTCCCAGACTCGTAGGCATCTATAACCTTCTTTCTGAAGGCCTCAGAGAGCTCTTTTGATCGAGGCATGGTGACGCCGCACACTTCAACAACAAAGAGCAAACCAAACTAAATGTCTGAGGTTTAAATAAGAGGTTCCTCCAAGATCCTCTCTAACGATGTTCTAATCATTTGCACCTGAGCTGGTGCACCTGATTCTAATTTTAGGTATTTGAAGTAGTGATAAACGTAGGCGTGTACTTACTTTTTCCACATGCGAAATTTGCATTTATGTTTATTTAAATTATACAATGGACTACAAAATGTAAATGTTTCATGATATTTGTTATATTATATCACCTTTCTCTATCAATATTGTTGAAATGAAGATCAAATAGCTGTATGTTGAAATATGTTGATAAAGACAAAACTTTACATGGGGTGTACTTACTTTTTCACGTGACTGTATTTCTCCAAGTTTCCCTCTATTTTGGTCCTCAACCCTGCTGCTGGTGTCCCCCACTTCCCTGCTCCTCTTTCTAATTTCCCTTTATTTTGTTCCATCGTTGTCTGTTCTATGTCCTCGCTCCTCCACGAGCCTCAGCATTGTATACAAAAAATAAGATGTCCACATTGTGCACCACAAAGGATACTTTCACAAATGCTTTATTCACATAACCCAACTGTCAAGTTGGCCCTTTATTGAGACCCCTATTCTGTTCAAAAACAAAAGAAACTCTTTACAAGTTCCTACAACAAATCAAACTTCGCATGAAATGTTTTTATTTTGGCAGAGTGACATCTGGTACACTGTTTCCCTGTCCTCCACTTGGCATCATTTTTAGTGCTCCATAGTCTAACCAAAGGGGTGTACAGAGAGACAAAGACATTGTAGATGAGTGGCAGAGAGGAAAGGGGCACGAGGTGGTCAGCAACAGTAAAAAAAAAGAGGGGGAGGTGGTGGCCATGCTTCCTTGTCATGGAAGGTAGGGGATGGGTAGGATGAGTGGGTGGCAGAATACACCAGCGAATTTTACAAAGGGATACAACTGGATTACAGTGAGTATACAAGGAGGTTCTTCTTTCTATTTTTGAGGAAATTTGTGATAAGCCATGTCATGTTATATCAAGCGGTGATTAAAACAATTTTTCCTGATCAATTCGTGCCACTTTGATTTGATTATAAAAAGCTGCTTGTAAGTAAGCATGACATTCTACTTAGACAAATCCCAAAAATAAACATGTATCTTAAACATTGACATTTGATCTGCTGCTCAAGCGCTCCAACATGAAAACTGGTTAGTCTTTATGAAAACGTGACACGTCTGCTAATCAATCCGTGACATCATATTTGATTGACCAATGAATGAAACAGTTAATCAGACAGGATAAATCGTTAAATCAACACAATTTACTAATCCTAAAAGACATTGCGATGTTTTATAAAATTGATTAAAAAAATCCATGAATGTCAATATGAGAGACATTAAAAATACATTTAAGATCATTAATATAGAACTAGCCGAAACCCGTGGAACATCCACGGAAGGGAGGATGTGGTGTATGGATAGAGTGTACCATTATGGATGGCATAGGGGATTTGTTTGTCCGAGTAAGAGTTAGGAAGAAAGATGAGAATGAAGAGTGCGTATATGAACAACGATCACCGACACCGGCACAAATGCATGCTCTGGATTGTCCACTCGGTGGACGGCTTGCTTTCGCCTTCGCCTGTCCAATCAGCGGACGGCTTGCTTCGCCTTCGCCCAGCAGACGCCAATACGATGGCGTCGTAAGATGGCGTTGTATCGGCAGTTAATCGGATGCTTTTGGGCCCCAACGTCGGCTAATTCAGATTTTTCGAGTATGGCTGTACGTGATAAACAAAGAGCGCGGTTCGTAGATCGTAAATCCATTAGTGCCATGGGCATCGGGTCACTGGGTGCGGCGTAAAAGGGATAACAAAGTCGAGTCCTTACGCTATTATTATATAGATGCTGCTTCTTGGGATCATTCAAAGAGTATGCAGCGTTTGGCTGCTGGTTACATCATCACCATGGGTTGTGGCCTAGCTGCTGATGCAGTGACCTCTGTCAGTGGCAGAAAAATTTGAGTTTTGACCAGGATCTTGGCGATAACTTGCATAGTCTTCATAGTAAGACACCGTGGGACACTTCAATAAATCTATCAATATTTGCAGGCTCCAACTCTCCTGGTTGGAGAAGTTCTCCCAATAGTTCTCCCGATATTTTATGCTTCTTAATGGCATCTACCAGTCACCCAGTACCTTTCAGAAAACTCCCAGTTTCACAAGAATCCCGCTTATCGATGACTTGCACACTTTTGTATTCGTACAGTCATGTTTCTGTCCTTCATTCAATGTGATGCTACAGCTGATACGCAATTGTCGACCGGCCCAATCATGTCAAATACAGGTCAATCGGAGAGAAGGTTGGGGAGAAACTAGAGTTTTGGAGAAGGAGAGGAATTATTTTCGCAAACACTTGGTTTGAGCAGAAGCAACGATGGAACACGTAAATACAAAATGTGACACAAGCGAACTCATCTGTACTACATTTTAGACAAAGATGATGGGAATAACGTTTAAAATGTGCACAGCTGTGTTGGTGCAGATGCAGATCAAAATTTAGTTGGATTGATTTGGAAGACAATTTGAAAATGGTTGAAGGAACAACAAAAATAAGGAAAAAGTGTAATCTCGAAAAATTGATGGGACGGAATGAGAAGGATTTTGTTGAAGTTGTTTCATGTATATAATCGGTATCGTAGGGACGGTTCATATAAATGAGCAATAAAAACTTTTGAAATGACATGAATTCTAACGAGGCTTTTTTTGCATGCGCTGTGTCTGTGTGTGTTTTCAGTGACTCGGTTTGTGATGGAACTGTCCAAGTTCGGTTCAGTTCTGCTGGCCGAGTACTTTTAACCTGCCTTTGCTTTCAGCGAAATCTGTAAATTAACCCACGTGCAGAAACTGAAAAATGGAGTTAAGTAATTGGTTTATCGGTTTATGATTGAAGAATAACTAATTTATAGTTGAATGTTATATTTTGAACACAAATCGGAATGTGAATCGGAAAACAAACCTGTAGTTTAACAGTACTTTGGCTCTGAATTCGTCCCAAGCTTGCATGTGCGCACGGGAGTGAGATAATATTTTTTACTCTGTCTGCCTGTCTCGCAGTCAAACCAAATTAAAAATCATTCCAGACAGAAAACGTACTGTATTTAGCGATGTCATAAAGGACACAAACAACAGGCACAAATAACCAATGTTCCGTGTTAAATAAAGTGGTGTAAAAGACTCTGTATTAACAGCAGTAAAATTCCGAAAAGAATATTGTACAACCTTTAAAACCTGTATTTTATTTTCATTTTATTATATGCTTGAACACAATTATATACTTGAACACAATCGCCTTTCTAGCACTCTCAAAAACCTTTCATTTAGCAGTAATTGGACAAAATATTATGCCATTTTATATCATCTTGACCAATCAAATTTGCTGCTTACAGTCCCCGCCCATGTCCTTTTCCACAGCGTAGCCCAGAGGGCAATGCCGCCGAAAACAGCGTTTGTCTGTCTGTATGTATGTCCCCAACAAACGTACACCAATCAGAGTTGAGGATCTGGTCACATGACAGGGGGACATCATTTAGTAACTTATACAGTTGCATATTTTACTATATAACCTTCTGTGAAAATAAGGAAATATAATAACCTTTTGTGGAACGTTTCAGGGGTCCCAGCGGGTGCTGTAAGGTAGGTAGTAGGTTTCAGAAATTTCTCAACACAATTATGATTTTAAAATGCGATCGACACTGACCTTGCTCCCAAATCCGGAAGTGAGCAGATGATGATTGTTCGCTGGTTTGATAATATCTCAATACAATCGTGATTTAACATTATATTTTGATATATTAATATTAATTTGTGATTGGAATGATGAATGATGCTGTTTGGAATGAAAATATAGAGATATTGAGTTTAAAGCAGAATGAGGAAATGACGTAAGGGTTTCCATCCGTGACATTCACGGATTCCGCATTTGCAGTTTCGCCATTGACTGGATATAGCGACATTCAGACTGGGTACGTTTTTTGTCCAAGTCCTTCACGGACCTGCTGTCAATGCCTGACGTTCGACTGAAGGTGGCACAGGAATGTGGAATTTATTGGTTCATCGTTTGCCATTCACCATTTTTTTACCCAAGCCATTCACGAACCTGAAGGTCCATGCCTGAAGTCAAAAAATTTTTTAATACTTACATTATTTGCTATCCCCACCCAGGTCATACTATCCTCCTCAACTAAAGTATCAAACAAGCCCAGCTACGCCATTGATAGACTTTCGGTCCTGTTCTCAATACTGTGCGGGCAAGGTGTTTTATGAACTCTCTCGTTCAAATCGCCCTTCAAACATAATTTTCAGCATTTAGCTGGAATAGCAATTTCAAAATGAATAACCATAATTTTTGTTTCTCGATGCAAATTGAACTCATGAAAATATAGGAAATGAGAAATATCCTTGGATGAGAGGTATTGAGTTTGTACCATTTCCTGTTAGTACAGGTAAGCGGTGGCAGTGGTTATAACACACGTGTGTGTGTATATATATATATATATATATATATATGTATATATATATATATACTGTATATATATATATATATATACTGTATATATATATATATATATATATATATATATATATATATATATATACTGTATATGTGTATATATATATATATATATATACACATCAAAAATTCATCAAAAATCAAATGTGGTTCATCAAAAGTGGGTTCATCAAAAGTGGGTTCATCAAAAATGTAGTGGTCTGAGAGGGTCATTAACCAGTGTGGCAGCTACATTCAAATGTAAGGTGTGCACAGAGGGAGCTGCAGATGGAGGAAATGTTGAGTTGGATCTTGGAGACGGCGTGAAGCTGGAAGGTGTGAAAACATTTTGCTACCTCGGAGACATGCTGAATGGAGAAGGTCGATCAGACTCGGCAACGGTTGCTCGAGTGAGATGTGCATGGAAGAAGTTTCGGGAACTGAGTGGCGTGCTGATGAGGAGGAGAGTGTCGCTGAAACTGAAGGGAAAGGTGTATGCTGCATGTGTGAGAAGTGTTATGATTTATGGGAGCGAGACATGGGTAATGAATGTAGAGCAGCAACGAAGGCTGGAAAGGGTGGAAATGCGAATGGTTCGATGGATGTGCGGAGTATTGTTGAGAGAGAGGAAGACAAATGATGAATTGCGAAAGATGATGGGAATATTGCCTGTGATTGATGCTGTGAAGAGGAACAGGTTGAGATGGTTTGGTCATGTATTGAGGAAGGATGAAAGTGACTGGTTGAGAAGAGTGATGGAAGTTAATGTAGAAGGAAGTAGAGGACGGGGAAGACCGAGAAAGACTTGGCTAAAGATGGTGGAAGAAGAAATGCGGGCAAGGGGGTTAACAAGGAGAGATGCAGAAAATAGGGCAAAATGGAGAAGATTGTCATGGGGACCGCAAGGCTAACCCCCGCTCTAGCAGGGAACATGGCCTTAAAATGCATGTTGTTGTATATATATTGTTGCGAATATGGAATTTGGCCTCCATATCCGCTTGTAAATATTCCCCTATTTCCCCAATACTCCCCAACTATCCCCAATCCCCCATTCCCTAGTCCCATTGTCTGTAAACAACACTCTGTAGAACCGACCTTCCCCTTTTTCCCCCATTAAATGTCGTGCCCAGGTCCACCGCATCTCACGTAGACAACTTTCGGACATCTTGCTAGTTATTCTTAGTCTATGTCAGTTAAGGACTCCTTTCCATTAATTCTGACTCTTCGTTGCACCAGAATGTGATTATATGGCACCAGTAGTGAGTTTAGGACCTTCCCATACCTCCTTCCATCTTCTTCCCCAAACAACAACAACAACAACAACTACAGCTACAACAACAACTACAACCACGGCGCGCGGGGGGAGTGTGCGTCCTCCCACCAGCTCGGTTAGCCGCCATGACCATGCGCTCCACGGGGTTACCACGAAGGGGCTCCCTGTCAGCCCCTCGTCAAGGGTGGAGCCGGTAACCCCCCCGCATGCACCCAATGAGAAGCAACGAGCCGATTCCATCTGGGGCGGAGCTAACGAGCCGAGGGCGTGTCACTCCCCGCCGGATATACGCAGCGACTTACCGGATGTGAATCAGATGCGCCCCGAGCTTGAAGAGGAAGAACCAGTCACTACCTCCGAGCGCTGAGAGACCTCCTGCATCTACTGGACCGTACAGTACCCTGTCCTTGAGCCAAGAGTGCACCTTGAGCCATCGATACCCGCTTTCCTTGCCATCAATCCCCGTGTGAGTCAGCCTTTTGTCCCGTTTATCTGTCGTCTGTTGGGGTTAATATAAGACCGTAATTAAGTGCCTATCTTACTATGCTGTACCTCTCATCCCTGTAATCTGACCTTCCGCCCTAATATAATCTCCTCCGGAGGTCTTGAGAACCGTATCCCTGGTGTCGTGTCATTTTAATCCCAGCCGTGTGTCTTTTCCTTCATTGATCTAGCGTAGCGCGATTAGTCAACGTTCGGGTATAATCGGGTAACTTGTGCAGACGTGGTCATACCAAACCGCTCGGTAAATAACATCTAAGCCGCGTCTGTAACAATTGGTGTCGAGGAGTGGAATTCGGACCCGGGACTAAATTTATTAGGCCCAAATTTGTAGTAGAATCGGTTCGGAGCGCGTTTCCCGCGCGAAATTATAACGGCGAAATTTGATTTTGTGATACGAAAATAAAAACCCGAATTTTGAAAGTCGCGCTATGGCAGACCAAGACAGCTGGGGTCCGGTAGGGGAGAGTGAGGCAGGGTCGGTCCAGGACCAAATTGAGGGACATGAGGGACAGGAGGAGAGCGAAGCAGTGAGGGCGGCAGGGTCGCAAAATAGCGTTGTCGTGCACGTGGGTGTAGCGGCACCAAATTTAGCCGCGGCCGTGGTCGCGGTAGCCGAACCCGAGATGCCAATGAATTGGAACCTGTTTATGAAACAGATGATGGCCTTTATGGTAAAAACAGACGATAATTTCAAAGGGATGGAAAACAGGATGGGGAACCGGATGGAGGCTCAGAGAGAGCAATTGGGGGTAATGGGAAACGAAATGGGGGTAATGAGGGACGAAGCGAGGGGTACCAGTGAGGGGTTAGACAATAATTTTAAGGGATTAGACAAGAAATTTGGGAAGTTAGACAATAATTTTGAGGAGTTAGACAAGAAATTTGGGAGGTTAGACAATAATTTTGAGGAGTTAGACAAGAAATTTGGGAGGTTAGACAATTTTGAGGGGTTAGACAACGGGATAAAAGAGGTGAGAAATGGGTTAATGGGGGTAGAAAATAGAATGGCTGCCCAGGAGAATCAGATAGAGGGAGTGAAAAATGGGTTAGATGGGTTAGAAAACAGTATGGAAGGCAAATTGAGGGACATGAGGGACCAAGCGGAAAGGGAAGTTAACCAAATGGGGCAGCAGATAGAGGGGGTCAGAATGGGGGTAGAAGCCAAACTGGATGCTCACAGGGAGGAAATGGAGCAGATGAGGGTGGCATCTGGGCAGGAGATGCAAGTGATGGGAGAGGAGATCAGGAGAGGAGTGAGTGAGGAGGTCGGAGGAGTGCGCGAGGAGGTGAGGCACTGTAAGGAGCACATGGAGAAGGAGGTGAGAAAGGGGACTGTAAAATTACAAGGGGGCATAGAGGACCTGACGCAGGAGGTGGAACAGCTGACGGAGGGACAAAAAGAACTAACGGACCAGGTAAAGAAGAATACAGCGGTAATAGGAGGGTTAAAAGCGACACAAAATGACCTAAAAAATGACTTGGTAGCGACGAAGAGGGAATGTCAGATGGTACGTGAGGGACTGACAACGAGGTTGGACGAGGTGGTAGAGGTAATGGAGACGAAGGACCGGCAGGTGAGGACGCACATGGAAACGGTCAAGGTAGCCTTGGAGGACGAGCTGGAGGAGACGTACCGGGGAATAAAAGAGGTGAAGCAGAAACTAGAAGAAGTGGAAGAAGGGATGAGCGAAATTAAGAAGCGACGGAGAGGGGATAACAAAGAGATAAAAGAGGAAGTAAAAGAATTGGTCCAAAGTCTGTGTTTGGATCGTGATGATGTGCTCATTAACCGGATGAGGGATTCGCAGGTGATGGAGGAGAAGCGAAGAGGAAGAGGACCCGGTGTAAGTGGTGACCAATATGGTCGTGCGTATGATGCGCCAGGGGATTTAAGAAGCTTGGGGGTCGAGATGGACCCGGGTGTTCGTGAGAGGCCGTTGGTGAAGTGTGCGACAGGTCTGGTGTGCGAAAGAGGAGGTGTGCGAGAAAGTCCGACTTTGGGGTGTGTGAGGAAAAAGTGCGTGCCAAGGAGTGAGGGTGCTGGCGAGAGTGAGTCGGTCGTAGCGCGTGTGCGAGGGGGCACATGGAAGCGCGGTGTTGTGAGTGTTACAGAGGGTGTGACGGGAGAGTGTGCGCGAGAAAGGTGTGTGACGGACAGGTGCATGGGGAAAGAGTGCGCTGTCAAAGGCAAGGAAGAATGCACACCTGTGGTGAGTGTTACAGAGGGTGTGACGGGAGAGTGTGCGCGAGAAAGGTGTGTGACGGACAGGTACATGAGGAAAGAGTGTGCTGTCGAGAGTAAGGGTGAGTGCGCGGTCAAGAATGGAGGTGAGAGTAGTGAGAGTGACAAGGAGCATGAGTTGGGTGTGACAGGTGAGCGAGGATGTACACCTGGGATGGAAGGATGCACACCTGGAATGGTAGAGCGTGAGTGGGAATGCACGCTGGAGTTGGTGGTGAGGCACGTGGTTGGGTGTGCGAATGAGGGCACACCTGTGATTGTCACAGAGGAGGTGACAGGGGAGGGGGCGCGAAGACGTGTGTTGGTGAGGTGTGCGACCAACGAATGTGTGCCAAGGTGTTCGGTGGTCAGGTGTGTGACCAAGTCTGTGAGTGGAATGAGAGTACCTGGGTGTGTAAGGAAAGGTAGCATGGGAACGGCTGGATGTGTGAGCAAGGAACGGGCTGCGGGGTGTAAGCGTCCAGGTGAAGCATCGACGTTAGACGGGTTAGAGGTTAGAGCGACTTTTAGCCGAAGCGGGCCCTCGGTGCGTGCTGGGCCTCGCTTTGAACGGCCGCGTCCGTGCTCCACTAGGCGGAGCGGGCAGCCCGATAGAAAGGGTCGTCATGGCGACCACTTTTTGGTGAGAAGTGCCGGCAGGTCGAGATCGGGCAATTGGATGGCTCCACGCCGAGGTGGTGCGTGGGATCTCGGCCCGGGTAAGCCCCCGTCCCTGCACCGAATGCGGGACGTGTCCAGCCGCTGGCACCAAACAGCCCGCATTCATTGCTCGGCTTTACGAAGCCGGGCTTTGGACGGGAATTGGCGCACCGAGAGGCATTAGTGAGTAGACTGGGTGATGAGGATAGTGTTTTGGCCCCAAAATTAGAGAAAAACAAAATTTGATGATTGGCAAGGGATTGGCAGTAGTGATTGGCAGATGATGGGCAGTGATTGGCAAAATTTTTGATTTATTGAAATTTGATGTGCAAAATTGGTAGTGAGCGATGGGCCCGGTGGGTAAGGGGTGCATCCCTGCCACCCTTCCCATGTGGGGGCAAAGGAGCAATAGATTATGGGGTGTATGGCAGTGAAAACTAGCCCGGGTGGGTTAGGTTATATTGTAGGGATCTAGAAAGATGACATTAGGTAACGTTAAGTTTAGTTAGTGACTGATACCTGTAGTGGGGACGCAGGTAGATTAGTATGGATGATAATGACGAGGGAGCGCAATAGTTTAAAGGGACGACTGGGAAGCGCAAGTTTCAGAAGGGAGTAGTTAGCTGAGATGATGCCGTGTGTGTGAGAATGGAACAGGTGTGATTGCACAGGTGTGCAACTGGACAGGTGTGTGGAGCAGTGTGTGAGTAATGAGTGTTGTGGATCAGCGCGAATGCGCTTGGGGAGAGAAGGGTGCAGGTGGCACCCGGTGTGAGAGCACAGGTGTGCAAGTACAGGTGTGTGGAGAGAGTTGGAGTAAGTGGTACGGAGTGGTGTGCATGGTGCGAAGGTGTGGATGGGGGAAGAGTGGACCCCTTTCACGAGTACCCGGGGCGGGTAGTGTAAGTGTTAGGTAGAGGGTACAGGTAAATTGTGGTTGGATATTGGCATCTGTGGTGCGGTTGCAGAATGGTGTTGTGAATGGGTGCATTAGTGTTGTGGAAATGGCTGGGCGTGTAGCCTGTTAGTGTGTGTAGTTGGTTGGGCACTCCACCACTGTGAGGATGTCGGCCAGGTGAGGCCGCAGGTGGGCTCTGGGAGCCGGTAGTTGTGAGTGGGTGCCTGAGGATCCCGGGTGTGGATCGGGCAGCCCAGTGCCAGAGAGGGCACCGAGTGGGGAGAGCGCCAGAGGGCCTTCCCCAGGTAGTTAGGTTAGGGTAAGGAGCAGGTAAGCTCGGAGGCAACTGCAGTGGTGGGGGTGTGCAGGTGGGTAGACCCGCTGGGAGAGGTACACGTCACAGCCCGGAAATTGTGCGAGGGCACCGGGAGATGAATCGGGGGAGTGAGACCCCAAATTGAAAAGCACCACAGTTTGCTCAATGGGAATTGGTTTTTAGGACCCATAGTGTAAGAGGGCCAATGGTTTGGCCGGAGAAAGACCCCGGGTAGTGTAAAGTTGTTAAAGTCATTTAGGAAATAGTTAGGATTGATGAGCCTGTCGCACCATACGCAGCCACTTACCCGTGGTGATGATGATGACTCCACACCTGTGTTTTCTTTGTTCTGTGTGCAGGAAGTGAGAATTGCTGTTTGGATTTGTGAGACGCATCACGACGTGGATGAGACATTGGGGGTGATTCCATCTCTCCCTCCTTAGGAGGGACTGATGATGAATTGGTGATGGCAAATTTTGATGTTCAGTTGGAGATGGCAAATTTTGATGAGAGTTGAAAATGGCAAATTTGATTGGTTAGGAGGGAGAGAAGACGAATTTGGTTTATGGGAGGAACGGGGAAGACAGTAGGGACGGTTGTTGATTTGTAAAGTAGATGTTTATGGGTAGTGTTGTGTTTTGTGGATACAGTAAGGGGTAAGGGAGGGGCCATGTAGGTTACCTGGTGGGGGGGGGGGGCGTACGATAGGAACGTACCTGTCTCACCTGGTTCCCATGTGCCCCCAGTGTGCATCATCTTGTATTGCGTGCACTTTTGCGCCCTTACCACCTTACTCACTTGTCTGCTTCTTTTGTCTCCCACCTCCGAGGATCTGGCTTTGGGGTAGAGAGAGAGGAGAGACAGGTGCTGGCTCCGCAGTTGTGGGCCTGCACTTTCGCTGCTTGCTGCTTGGATCGATACACCATATGGACCGCAATGTTTGTGGCCACCCACAATGGACCGCAGTTCTTATGCGGCCAAGCACCACCCGTGGATGGACCTATGGGTCAACGTGGCACCGATGCCATACAAGGTGAACCACTAACAGTTGGCCCCCTGACGGCCACAATAGAGAAATGGACGCGGTTGGCGCCTTTCTTTATTTTTGAAAGAAGTAAGAAGGCCAAGTGCACCACACGAAGGCAAGACCAGCGGCAGAACATCGGCCGGCTGCGACACCACACAATGATTCATAAACACTTTATTGGTGCACCGGATGGTGCTCACTGTGTGATGGGGTGGTGCTTGATGCTTGGAAGGGGTGCTCTGCACATTATTAAAGGCCGTAGGCCACAGAGCACTCGTGGGTTGGTGTATCGATGCTGGCATGCGTGCTCTCTCTATGCATAACATCTGCATGTGTTCCTCCAAAAACAGGTCCTGGATCGTAGTGTAAATATCAGCGTAGTCTTGTGTAAATAATGCTCCCTACCGGCTGTATGTTTAGTTTGAGGATTCTTTCCGGATTCGGTTATCCTGTGGGTGTGTTTCTGTGAGGAGAAGGGTGCAACGTCGCAGGGGGACATATTTACTCATTTGTGAATATCTGTAAAACTGTCGCACTCAGGGTAGAGTTAATAGTAGAGGGAACTACATTGCGTGCCACACTAAAGTAGGTAAAAATTTATCGGGTCGGGACGCCCCGAGGGTAGAGAAGGGTGCAATGTTGCGAATATGGAATTTGGCCTCCATATCCGCTTGTAAATATTCCCCTATTTCCCCAATACTCCCCAACTATCCCCAATCCCCCATTCCCTAGTCCCATTGTCTGTAAACAACACTCTGTAGAACCGACCTTCCCCTTTTTCCCCCATTAAATGTCGTGCCCAGGTCCACCGCATCTCACGTAGACAACTTTCGGACATCTTGCTAGTTATTCTTAGTCTATGTCAGTTAAGGACTCCTTTCCATTAATTCTGACTCTTCGTTGCACCAGAATGTGATTATATGGCACCAGTAGTGAGTTTAGGACCTTCCCATACCTCCTTCCATCTTCTTCCCCAAACAACAACAACAACAACAACTACAGCTACAACAACAACTACAACCACGGCGCGCGGGGGGAGTGTGCGTCCTCCCACCAGCTCGGTTAGCCGCCATGACCATGCGCTCCACGGGGTTACCACGAAGGGGCTCCCTGTCAGCCCCTCGTCAAGGGCGGAGCCGGTAACCCCCCCGCATGCACCCAATGAGAAGCAACGAGCCGATTCCATCTGGGGCGGAGCTAACGAGCCGAGGGCGTGTCACTCCCCGCCGGATATACGCAGCGACTTACCGGATGTGAATCAGATGCGCCCCGAGCTTGAAGAGGAAGAACCAGTCACTACCTCCGAGCGCTGAGAGACCTCCTGCATCTACTGGACCGTACAGTACCCTGTCCTTGAGCCAAGAGTGCACCTTGAGCCATCGATACCCGCTTTCCTTGCCATCAATCCCCGTGTGAGTCAGCCTTTTGTCCCGTTTATCTGTCGTCTGTTGGGGTTAATATAAGACCGTAATTAAGTGCCTATCTTACTATGCTGTACCTCTCATCCCTGTAATCTGACCTTCCGCCCTAATATAATCTCCTCCGGAGGTCTTGAGAACCGTATCCCTGGTGTCGTGTCATTTTAATCCCAGCCGTGTGTCTTTTCCTTCATTGATCTAGCGTAGCGCGATTAGTCAACGTTCGGGTATAATCGGGTAACTTGTGCAGACGTGGTCATACCAAACCGCTCGGTAAATAACATCTAAGCCGCGTCTGTAACAATATATATATATATATATATATATATATATATATACAGTGCAGTCAGAAAGTATTCAGACCCCTTCACTTTTTTCACATTTTGTTGTGTTGCAGCCTTATGCTGAAATCGTTGAAGTTCATTTTTTCCCTCATCAATCTACACTCAATACCCCATAATGACAAAGAGAAAACAGGATTTTAGAAAGTTTTGCAAATTTATTAAAAAGATTAAACTGAAATATCACATTGACATCAGTATTCAGACCCTTTGCTATGACACTTGAAATTTAGCTCAGGTGCCTCCCATTTCTCTTGATCATCTTTGAGATGTTTCTACACCTTGATTGGAGTCCACCTGTGGTAAATTCAATTGATTGGACATTATTTGGAAAGGCACACACCTGTCTATATAAGGTCGCACAGCTGACAATGCATATCAGAGCAAAAACCAAGCCATGAGATCGAAGGAACTGCCTGCAGAGCTCAGACAGGATTGTGTCGATGCACAGATCTGGCGAAGCCTATAAAAAAATTTCTGCTGCATTGAAGGTTCCCAAGAGCACAGTGGCCTCCATAATTCTTAAATGGAAGAGGTTTGGAACAACCAGGACTCTTCCTAGAGCTGGCCGCCCGGCCAAACAGCAATCGGGGGAGAAAGGCCTTGGTAAGAGAGGTGACCAAGAACCCGATGGTCATTCTGGCTGAGGTCCAGAGATCCTGTGTGGAGATGGGAGAAACTTCCAGAAGGACAACCATCACTGCAACACTCCTCCGATCTGGGCTTTATGGCAGAGTGGCCAGACGGAAGCCTCTCCTCAGTGAAAGACACATGAAAGCCCGCTTGGAGTTTGAAAAAAAAGCACCTGAAGGACTCTCAGACTGTGAGAAACAACATTCTGTGGGCTTTCAAGTCTTTCCTTGGCACACCTGAGGTTCTCAGCACATACAAGGCTTTCATCTGTAGCTCAATGGAATACTGCTCTCCACTCTGGGATGGTGCTCCTGCCTCAAACCTAGCTCGGCTTCACGCTGTAGAAACCAAAGCTTTCAGCTTCGTGATCATTGGTATTTCTCGCGATTAAGCTGACTGAAGGCCTTTCACTCACTCACCGCAGGCAGGTTGGTGGTATTTCTGTCTTCTCCCGACTCCTCTCTGACCTAGCTCCCCCAGCTCTGTCTGTGCCGTGTCCCCCCAAATATTCCTGAAGGATGCACAAGAACTGCCAGCAACCCTCTTATGGTTAATCTGCCAAAATCAAGACTCTCTGCTCACCTTCACTCTTTCATTCCTCTTTTCTCCCGCCTCTGGAACAAACTCCCTCACTCTCTTCAATCCCACTCCTCCCTCCAGGTCTTTAAAACAGCTGTTCACCACCATCTATTATCTTCCCCCATCCAAAAGTACCAGTTCACTGGTAATTCCCTGTTTGTCGTTAAAGGCGGGGAAAAAAAAGGGTTGGCGTCAGGAAGGGCATCCGGCCGTAAAACATTGCTTCGAAAAGGGGACCGAAAAACAACGACAACCACGGTTCCCAAAAAAGGCCAACCCCCGCTTTGCGGGGAAAAATGGCCTCTAAAGGTGGTTATTTTATATTTTTTTATATCCAAAACCTTGATCTTTTTTTACCCCCGTTAATACACCCCAAATCCACATCTTTCAATCCCCGACTTCATTCCTCAAATTCCTTGTCGTGTCAATTTGTTTTGTACCGTGTACCCTTTCCCTCCCCCACCCCCCCCCCACCGCCCCCAGCCCTCTCCCTTCGAACATATCTCCCGATGTCCCTGTTCTCTACTGTTGTGCTTGTGTGCTTCCCTCTCTCTCTCTCCCCATCTTGTCTCCCCCTCCCCTTTTTGTCTTCCGTGTCCGTTTTTTGTGTTTTATGTGCTAATATGTGTTTGATGTGCTGGCTCTTAAACGAGCCTCGATCTTGTAAAAAAAAAAAAAAAAAAAAAAAAAAAAAAAATACCATGTGACCTATGATGTCAGAGTTAGCAATAAAATATTCTTCCTGGGGAAGTCCCTCCTATGTTTAAAGTTTCACATCGATCAGACAAGCGGTTGCCGATAACCATTTTAAAGCGAAAATATCTAGCCTTTGGAGCGAGACTATAAAGTTGCAATTTAGGAAGTTTATCCACCGATCTCAGAAATGAAATTGAATTGACAGTGAGTTGAAAGCCTAAGAAAGCAGGAGTGGATAACATCCCATCTGACATTATTTAAGAAAATAGGTGCGAAGGCGACAAATAAAATAATAGAGATTTGTAAAAGGATGCTTGAAAAAAGTGGAATGGCCTGATAAGTTTATGAAATTAATAATAGCAACTGATAAAAAAACAAAGACCATTAGTGTAGCAGCATAGCAAACCTGTTGTGCATTTTGTGATACAAGCACCAAATTTGGCACAAATGTACATTAATATGTTGCGAACATTTTCAGATATTGGGCCACTTGAAATTCCGTAATTTTTTTTTTCAAATTTTTTCAAATTTCGTAATTTCAAATTTTTCGGGTGACACCGTCACAATTTCGGTCTTCGAGGCCGGCCGATATAGTGGGGCGGCTTAGCCCAAATATTCAAAATAATTGTGCATTTTGTGATACAAGCACCAAATTTGGCACAAATGTACATTAATATGTTGCGAACATTGTGTGGTCAGCAATGAAGACGAGAGTCTGAATTACATGTATGCAAAAGACCTTGTGTACCAGTGAAGCAAATACACGGGTAAGCATGAATTAAATCTAGGGCATGATATAATTTCCATGATGTTTACCTCTACACTCAATGGTGGAAGGAGGTAATGTTTTGATCCCAGCTTGTCTGTATGTCTGTTAGTCCACAAAATTCCAGACAAAGCTTGTAGTAGTGGTAGTTGTAGTGGTAGTGGTGATAACAGAAATTGTTATATAGAACTGAACTTATATTATTATTATATGCAGAAAATAACTTCATTTCTATATGCCCTGCAGTGGACAGGTTAATTGGTTTATGCACTGAAGGGGTCACCCTGGTGTGCACTGCTGTGTTCTGCCTCACTGAGTTGTTCAGGTATGATGTACTCAGCACAAGCTTCCGGTCGGCCCGGAGGTGGGGGTGCGGGGCCTGTCACGGAACGTCAAAACAAACGGCCTGCCGGGGCCGCCCAAAAGTCGGGCGTGAGGGGCGCGTCCACTAATGGAACGCCTCTCGTTTCCCAGATCGAGGGCCACGTGGTCAGGAGAACCTCGTCCCTTCCGGTCACACTTTGCCTATCGGCCGGCCTCGAAGACCGAAATTGTGACGGTGTCACCCGAAAAATTTGAAATTACGAAATTTGAAAAAATTTGAAAAAAAAAATTACGGAATTTCAAGTGGCCCAATATCTGAAAATGTTCGCAACATATTAATGTACATTTGTGCCAAATTTGGTGCTTGTATCACAAAATGCACAATTCTTTTGAATATTTGGGCTAAGCCGCCCCACTACATGTAAGGTTTTAACAAGGAAGACTCAGTATGAAAGCATTGGTAAAGCAAGCTTTAGTTTGTGTAGAAGATAGCATTGAGACGAGATGAAAAATGGTGAAAGTTAAAAGATTTATGGATCACCAAGAGATTGGATGCCGATACGGAGCAAGGTCTGCAAAGGGTGATAGAAGTTGTGAACCGAGTGTCAAAATAATAGGGAATGATTACAAATGTGAATATGACCAGGATATTAAGAATTTCAAGAATTGTAGGCTGAAGCTTGAGGATGTGTGGGGATAGAAATGGGTTTGAATAGGTCAGTAAATTTACCAGACTCAGTGGCGTAAATGTTATAGTGTCCCTTCTAAGTTCGGTAGGTCGGCGGTTCATACCCAACCCCAGCCGAGTCATACGAAATACTTCAGGATGGTTTGTGCTGCTTCCTTGCTTGCCGCTCGGCATTCAATAAGGATATCGCATGTACAAACAACCATTGTGCAGGCTCGATAGGCCTAATCGTCTCCTCCTGCATTGAGGTTCCTTGCAAGGGAAATCAAATTATAATGAATCCATCGTCATTGACAGATGATGGGTGGAGAGAGGGTAAAGAGGGGGGTGAATCGGAGAGAGGGAAGAAAGAGGAGAGGGAGACAGACAGGCCAATTGTATTTTACATACACTTTGTAGAAATGTCAACAAAGAACAAAAACGGCTGAAAAGGTTCATTTCCACACACGAATACCAGCAAAGAAAGTATTTTTGCAAGTACAATGCATAATGGCGTCACAAAGAGTGTAAGAGGCACCAGAACTTGGAATGTTTTTTGTTTGTGTATGCAAGTCATTTCAATCAGCTATGGAAGGAAGAATCACTAAAGTGTAGTCTTTTTCCTTTTGTCATGATATGAAGTAGTGTATTTTGTTACTTCCTGCACCAAAGGTGGATGGAGGTTGTATTTTCAGCCCTGTTTGTTTGTCTCTCTGTGAGCAGGTTATCTCAAAAGTTATGGACTGATTCGGATGAAACTTGGTGGAGAGACTGTGTGTGATGAGGACGGATTGATTCGATTTTGGTGAAGATCCAGATCTGGATGCGAGAATTTAAAGTGATTCTTCACTATTGAGATAGAGGGCCCCAAACTATATACAGCACGATATCTCAAACATTTGTGGACGACATGCCAAAACTATGTACAGTCACGTGAAAAAGTAAGTACACCCCATGTAAAGTTTTGACTTTTTCCAACATATTTCAACATACAGCTATTTGATCTTCATTTCAACAATATTGACAGATAAAGGTGATATAATATAACAAATATCATGAAACATTTACATTTTGTAGTCCATTGTATAATTTAAATAAACATAAATGCAAATTTCGCATGTGGAAAAAGTAAGTACATCCTTGGCTCTAATAGGTGGTATTGCCCCCTTTGGCAGAACAACCTCAAGTAGGCGTTTCTTATAACTGTCTACCAGTCTCTGACATCGACTGGGAGAAATTTTTGCCCACTCCTCCATGCAGAATTCTTTCAGCTGTGCGATGTTTGAGGGGCTTCTTGCATGCACAGCTCGTTTTTTTTTGTTTTTTTTTGTATACTGAATCGAGGCTCGTGAAATAGCTAAGACAAATCCCCCCACAACATCTCGATGGGATTTAGATCCGGGCTTTGACTTGGCCATTCCAGAACCCTCCATTTCTTTCTTTTCAGCCATTCCTTGGTGGATTTATTGGTATGTTTAGGGTCATTGTCATGTTGCAAGGTCCACCTTCGGTTGAGCTTCAACTTTCCGACAGATGGCCTCACATTATCCTCAAGCACCCTCTGGTACAATGAAGAATTCATAGTGGATTCTATGATGGTGAGCTGCCCAGGTCCTGATGCAGCAAAGCTGCCCCAAACCATAATATTTCCACCACCATGCTTTAAACCCCCTTTACACAGGGGTGGCGATCGTTGAGAGATTGTTGAGCGATGAAAAAATCTCAATGAGTGCCCAGCGATCGCCAAGATCTCTCAATGATCTCTCAATGATCTTCCAGTGATCTCCACGGTCGCCACGGTCTCCTCAAAGTTTTGACTCGGTCCAAAACAATCTCTCAACGATCGCCAAGGGAAGCGATCTCTCAACGAACGCTCAAGGAGCGCTCAACGATCTCATCAATCTCCCAATGATCTCTCAGCAATCTTTCAATGAACGCCAAATTTTTCCACCCCGAAAGGTAGAGATGGCTGAGTGATCAGTGAGGGATCGCTGAGCGTTCGATGATGGACCAATAGAGTTCATTGAAAGACCGGGGCGGAGATTGCTGAGAGATCATTGGGCGATCAATTTCCGCTTGAGAGATTGTTGAGCGTTTGTTGAGAGATTGGGGAGAGATTGCCACGGTGATGAGAAGTGCAGCATTGGGGAAAATTGAATTTTTGATCACACAACGAGCGCACAAGGATCTCCCAAACATTTACACAGAAACGGCTTTTTCGAGGCTTAGGAGATCGTTGAGAGATCGGGCCAATTTTTGATCGCTCAATGGTCACCCAACGATCTCCGTGCTGTGTAAAGGGGGCCTTACAGTTGGTATCAGGTTCTTGTGGTCAAATGCTGTCTTTGGTTTTCGCCAAACATGTCTTCTGGTACTGTGGCCAAATAGCTCTACCTTTGACTCATCTGTCCAGAGCACATTGTTCCAGAAGTGGTGGTCTTGGTGTTCATTAGCAATCTTTAGTCTTGCCCTGACGTTCTTTCTGGACAGCAAAGGTTTCCCTCTGGCACACCTCCCATGTAGATCAAATTTGTGCAGCCTCTTTCTAATGGTAGACTCGTGCACTTTGACATCAACAGTGGCAAGAGCTACCTGTAGGTCCCGTGATGACATTCTGGGGTTCTTAGAGACTTGTTCCAGCATCTTGCGGTCTGCTCTCGGGCTGAACTTGCTGGGGCGGCCTGGCCTGAACAAGTTGGCTGTTTGGAATCTTCTCCACTTGTAGATGATCTTCCGGACAGTCGAATGATTGATTTCAAATTGTTTGGAGATCTTTTTAAATCCCTTCCCAGAATCGTAGGCATCTATAACCTTCTTTCTGAAGGCCTCAGAGAGCTCTTTTGATCTAGGTATGGTGACGCCGCACACTTCAACAACAAAGAGCAAACCAAACGAAATGTCTGAGGTTTAAATAAGACAGGTTCCTCCAAGATCCTCTCTAACGATGTTCTAATCATTTGCACCTGAGCTGGTGCACCTGATTCTAATTTTAGGTGTTTGAAGTAGTGATGAATTTAGGGGAGTACTTACTTTTTCCACATGCGAAATTTGCATTTATGTTTATTTAAATTATACAATGGACTACAAAATGTAAATGTTTCATGATATTTGTTATATTATATCACCTTTATCTATCAATATTGTTGAAATGAAGATCAAATAGCTGTATGTTGAAATATGTTGAAAAAATCAAAACTTTACATGGGGTGTACTTACTTTTTCACGTGACTGTAGATGAGTTGGTTCAGTGCCATGAATTTGATTTTGGTTCAGGTCCGAATCCAGATCCCGGCTGTCAGTGCCAATCTAGTTATATACTGCACATTTCAAATTCTGAAATTGAATAGAGAATCTGCATTCAACTGGTATTGTATCTTTCTATGAATAATGCAATACAGGGGCTGTAAATCGTGCTCAATCTTGCAATCTCCTGATCTTCACACATTCTTACTGGGAGATCTCCGTGGCCTCTGCTTTACTCACTTACAGTTGGAGCCCATAAATAGCCATATTCTCTTGGAAACATTTGCTAAATCCCAATAAAAAAGTACAACACTGCAATTCCCTTCCCTCCACCCCCTAACTCATGCAACACCCTCTGCACCTGCCTGAGAACTAAATGCAAATCAGTCTTTTTGATTACTTTTTATCCTTTCAGCAACTGTCATCCTTCCAAGGTCGGCAAATTGAGTACCATCTCACTGGTAATTCTCTGTGTGTCGCAAGAGGCGACTAACAGGGTTGGCGGCAGGAAGGGCATCCGGCCGTAAAACATTGCTTCAAAAAGGGGACCACGGTGCCCGAAAAAGGCCAACCCATGCTCTGCGGGGAAAATGACCTCTAAAGGTGGTTTTCTTTCAGCAATCCATCATGATACAGCCCATCACAGCCATTGTCCTGTTCAAAATCCTGCAATGGAAAAAAAAATCAAATAAATTACCATTACTAAAAAAAATCGCACCCATGTCTGAAGGAAGTGGTTATGGTTGGCATTTTTAATATGAAAAGTCAAGAAACGAACGAAACCCATTAGAATAACCCTTTAGAAACGTTTAGAATAACCCTTCAGAACAACCCTTTAGAATTATCCTTTCGAATCACGCTTTAGCATTAGCCTTTGGAATTACTCTTTACAAAAAAACAATTCCACTTTGACATTATTTGGTATTGTGTGTAAATCAGTGCCAAAAAATCTCAACTTAATCCATTTTAAATTCAGGCTGTAACAACAAAATAACAAAAATGTGAAAAAGTCAAGGGATGTGGATACTCCCTGAAGCTCCTGTATATTTTCTACAAGCCGTGATTTTGTCTAAATCTCGGTATTCCCAAACACTGAGAGTGCGAGTGACACATTTGATTGATCGAGATGCAGTAAAATCGTGCAACATTTTGTCCAATTACTTTTAACCTGGAGATTTTTGGAAGCGATAACAAGGCAATTTGTGTTCTTCATTGTTCAAGTATACAATCAGGTTCATGTTCCGCTTCCTGCGCGGTAACTTGGAGTTCCAACGACCACCCAGCTCCTGAAGGCCATTTGGGACGCAAAGCTGAGTACCAGGCGGCTTAAAACATTTATTACCCTTGCCTGAGGAGAAGTGGACGGTGGTGCTCTTCAGAGACGGAGGAGATAGCGAGCAAACCAAAGGAGGCTATCCTGTCTGCTTGCCTCACGCCGACAGCTGGCTACAGGCGCGAATCCACGCCATCTTGTGTGCTTCCCACGCGGGCTGGTTATACCACGGATACGACCATCAAACTCCTAAAAGCTTCGTAGACCAGAGCTGAGTGCCGGCCGATACAAATACAAAGAACATTATATTATTTCTTTTTCATTCCCTTGTGTTGTATACGATACTCAATCTCAGCGCAGGAAGGTTCAACTCGACCCTCGTCGGTCTTCCTTTCATCGTCATCAGCTAAACAAGCGAGGAAAGGACAAGACAAGGCTTCCTGAGGCTCGTTTGCACGACGTGCTTGAGGCCTCCTTTCCTGCTTCCTGAGGCTCGTTTGCACGACGTGCTTGAGGCCTCCTTTCCTGCTTCCTGAGGCTCGTTTGCACGACGTGCTTGAGGCCTACTTTCCTGCTTCCTGACGCTCGTTTGCACGACGTGCTTGAAGCCTCCTTTCCTACTTCCTGAGGCTCGTTTGCACGACGTGCTTGAGGCCTCCTTTCTTTCTTCCTGAGGCTCGTTTGCACGACGTGCTTGAGGCCTCCTTTTCCGCTTTCTGAGGCTCGTTTGCACGACGTGCTTGAGGCCTCCTTTCCTGCTTCCTGAGGCTTGTTTGCACGACGTGCTTGAGGCCTCCTTTCCTGCTTCCTGAGGCTCGTTTGCACGACGTGCTTGAGGCCTCCTTTCCTGCTTCCTGAGGCTTGTTTGCACGACGTGCTTGAGGCCTCCTTTCCTGCTTCCTGAGGCTCGTTTGCACGACGTGCTTGAGGGCTCCGAGTGCTTCTGCTCACTGAGGATCTCACCTTCGAAAGTGTTGTGTTTACATTCTGTACGCCTGGTCATCTTAGCTACTTAACGTGCAGTGTAAACGAACCTTTTCTTTATCAATGGTGATCTCAAGCTTGTGGAGGAGCTTGTATGTGTAATGTATTTGGGAGGACGACTCGGCCATCCTTGTGCTTTTACATGAATTGACTTGGACCGGTGTGTACCCTGGTGAGAATAGGTACACCGTATCCCTGCATGTCGTAAGAGGCGACTAAGAGGGTTGGCATCAGGAAGGGCATCCGGCCATAAAAACATTGCCTCAAAAAGAGAACCATGACAATTACGACATATGGGCAGGGTACAGCCCGAAGTGGAGATCGGTTTCTGAGGTTGGGGACATGGAATGTAGGGACAATGACAGGGAGATCAGGAGAAGTGGTGGAAGTATTGGTCAGAAGAAGAGTGGACATATGTTGTGTGCAAGAGACGAGATGGAAGGGAAGTGGTGTGAGAATGGTGAAGGGTAGGCAGGGGCAGAAATACAAGTTTGTGTGGCAAGGGTGCCCGGAGGGCGTGAATGGTGTTGGTGCCCTGTTTTCTGAGGAGTTTGTAGACAGTGTGGTGAGTGTGACGAGAGTGAGTGATAGGTTGATGATGGTGAAAATGATGATTGGAAAGCTCTTGGTGAACGTCAACTCGGGATATGCTCCGCAGGTTGGTCGGAGCGATGAAGAGAAGGACAAGTTCTGGTGTGCGATAGAGAAGCTGATGGAAAATGTGAAAGATGAGGAAGTTGTTGTGGTAGGAGGAGACCTAAATGGACATGTGGGAAGGAGTATGGACGGTTTTGAGGGAGTTCATGGGGGTTACGGATATGGTGTGAGAAATGGAGAAGGTGAAAGGATTTTGGAGTTTGCTGATGGAGCTGATTTGTTGATTTGTAATACTCAGTTCCAGAAAGAGGATAATAAGCTTGTTACATACACGTCAGGTGGGTCGCCAACTGTTGACTACCTGATGGTGCGTAGGCGAGATAGGGGGCACCTCCGGGACACAAAGGTGATCCCCAGGGAGGAGGCTGTTTCACAGCACCACTTGGTTGTCTGCGACATAAGGGTGAAAGGTGCGAGGAGAGCTCGGCAGGGGAAGTACCAACCGAGGATGAAGGTGTAGAGGTTGAAAGAGGTGACAGTAAGGGAGGCATTAAAAGAGAGGCTGAGTCGGGTAGAGGATGATGTGGTTGAGCTTGAACGTGGTTGGATGTCAATGAAAGATAGTCTGTTGGGAGCCGTTGGTGAGGTATGTGGATGGACAAAAGGACCACCGAGGCACTCGGAAACATGGTGGTGGGATGATGAAGTTGGAAAGAGGATTGACGAGAAGAGGAAGAAGTTCAAGGAGTGGCAGAAGGCGAAGGGTACGGGAGCAGAAAAAGCAGAGCATGAAAGTTATAAGGCAGCCAAGAAGGCTGCAAAGAAAGAGGTAGCAAAGGCACAGGAAACATGTCGGAAAATGTTCGGAGAGCGCTTGGATTCGGAAGAGGGTCAGAGAGCGGTATTCAGGATTGCAAAGCAGATAGCGAAAGAGAGGTGTGATGTGATGGGGGTGAGTTGCTTGAAGGATGAAGTGGGACAAATCGTTGTGGACCCAGGTGGAATTAAAGGAAGATGGAAAAGATATATGGAAATGCTGTTGAATACAGAGAATGAATGGGATGGCAACATAGAGAGTAACCCAGTTTTAGGACCGGCAGAGAAGATAACTGAGAAGGAAGTTGAGGAAGCGATAAAAGCAATGAAGAGTAGAAAAGTGGGAGGGCCGACGGGAGTTGTGGGAGATATGTTGAAGGCAGCAGGAAGTTGGGGGTGTGAAGAGAATGGCAGAGATCTGTAATCTGGTGGTGAAAGAAGGTCGCATTCCAGTGGATTGGGAACTGAGTACCCTTGTCCCTCTATACAAGGGGAAAGGTGACCCTCTAGAGTGTGGCTCGTACCGAGCGATAAAGTTATTGGAGCATGGAATGAAGGTATTGGAAAGGGTGTTGGAGAGGAGATAAGGACGAAGGTGAAGATCGACGAAATGCAGTTTGGATTTATGCCAGGAAGAGGAACGACAGACGCGCTCTTTATTGTGAGGCAGTTGCAGGAGAAGTACATGGAGAAGAGGAAGAAGTTGTTTCTTGGGTTTGTTGATCTGGAGAAAGCATTCGATAGGGTTCCACACGAAGTATTGAGATGGGCATTGAGGAAGTTAGAAGTGGAGGAATGGTTGATCAGAGTTGTGATGGCAATGGACAAAAGAGCGCGCACAGCTGTAAGGACGAAGGACGGGAACAGTGGTGAGTTTGAGGTGAAGGTGGGAGTGCATCAGGGGTCGGTACTAAATCCACTACTATTTGTAGCTGTGATGGAGGTGCTGGCTCAGACCGTAAAGGAGGGTTTACCGTGGGAGTTGTTGTATGCAGATGATCTGGTGTTGATTGTGGAAAGTATGGATGGACTGAAGGAAAAGATGAACAAGTGGAAGGAATGTATGGGGACAAAAGGTCTGAAGGTGAATATAGGAAAGACGAAGGTGATGGCAAGTGGTAAAGCATGTGGTGAGGTGGAAAGAACTGGGAAGTGGCCATGTGCTGTGTGCAGGAAGGGTGTCGGAGTGAACTCCATTCAATGTACAATGTGCGCTGAGTGGGTTCATCAAAAATGTAGTGGTCTGAGAGGGTCGTTTACCAGTGTGGCAGCTACATTCAAATGTAAGGTGTGCACAGAGGGAGCTGCAGATGGAGGAAATGTTGAGTTGGATCTTGGAGACGGCATGAAGCTGGAAGGTGTGAAAACATTTTGCTACCTCGGAGACATGCTGAATGGAGAAGGCGGATCAGACTCGGCAACGGTTGCTCGAGTGAGATGTGCATGGAAGAAGTTTCGGGAACTGAGTGGCATGCTGATGAGGAGGGGATTGTCGTTGAAGCTGAAGGGAAAGGTGCATGCTGCATGTGTGAGAAGTGTTATGATTTATGGGAGCGAGACATGGGTCATGAATGTAGAGCAGCAACGAAGGCTGGAAAGGGTGGAAATGCGAATGGTTCGGTGGATGTGCGGAGTGTCGTTGAGAGAGAGGAAGACAAATGATGAATTGCGAAAGATGATGGGAATAGAGCCTGTGATTGATGCTGTGAAGAGGAACAGGTTGAGATGGTTTGGTCATGTCTTGAGGAAGGATGAAAGTGACTGTTTGAGAAGAGTGATGGAAATGAATGTAGAAGGAAGTAGAGGACGGGGAAGACCGAGAAAGACTTTGCTAAAGATGGTGGAAGAAGAAATGCGGGCAAGGGGGTTAACAAGGAGAGATGCAGAAAATAGGGCAAAATGGAGAAGATTGTCATGGGGACCGCAAGGCTAACCCCCGCTCGAGCAGGGAAAATGGCCTTAAAATGCATGTTGTTGTTGTTGTTGTTGTTGTTGTATTTTTCAAGTATACAGGCTGTTCCAAAAAGACCTGGACAACTTTGGTTGTTAATATATTTTGTACCACAAATGATACAACGATACTCTTTGTTTTATACGATACAGAAACTCAAAGTTTTCTTTATTTTCAGGTCTGGTGGTTTAATTTAAAAGAAAATGGCGACTCCACACAGGAGAAAGCTCCGTGCACCGAATGGTTCATCGAGACAAGATCCGACACGCAAGTTCGGCATAATTTCCGTACAAGGTATGGAAGGAACCACCATCGTGAACTAGTATCAGACAGTGGTACAAAAGGCTTAAGGGGACTGAAAGTTTTCAGAAACAGAAAAGTACCGTTCGACCAAGCACAAGTGCAGCAGATGTTGAACGAGTTCGTGAATCATTTCAACAAAGTCCCAGAAAATCAATCCGACGCATATCCAGAGAACTGGGACCACCAACCACCACCATACACAGCATTTTGTATAAAAGACTGAAGCTTTATGCCTATAAGGTGCAGATTCTGCAAGAACTCAAACCAAATGACGGACCCAAACACAAGGCGTTTGCCTTGGAAATGTTCAGTCGCATAGAGGATGATGAAGATTACCTGAAAAAGGTCATGTTCACAGATGAAGCTTGATTTCATGTGTCGGGGAAGGTCAACCGGCAGAATCTGAGGATCTGGGGCTCTGAAAACCCCCACGTGGTCATTGAACACATACGCGACAGTCCACTCAATCAATCAAAAAATCAGTTTGAAATTCAAGTCCCACGGTCAATGTGTGGTCAGACTTTCTTTGCGGAGGATACAGGTGACCTCAACAATTTACATTAACATGTTGGAAGGATTCTCCATCGCACAAATTGAAGAGCTGCAACCCAATATCATTTTTCAACAGGACTGTGCTCCCCCTCATTTGGCCTTAGTCGGTTGAGCCGTCCTGAATAAAAAATTTCCAGGTGGATTGACCGAGACGGACCAACCGCCTGGTCCCCACAATCACCAGACATAACCCCCCTTGATTCGATTTTTTTTTCTGTGGGGGTTTTTCAAAGGTGTTGTCTACAACACAAAAGTGGCAAACCTGCAGGATCTTCATTCTCGGATCACAGCTGCATGTACACTAGTGGGCACAAACATGCTGAGCCGAACATGGCAAGATCTTGTGTACCGCCTTGATGTCCTGCGTGCGACAAACTGAGCTCACTTTGAAGTTTATTGATGGTGTGCACAAAACTTTGAGTTTCTGTATCATATAAACTAAAGGGTATCGTTGTACCATTTGTGGTTCTAAATATATTAACAACCAAAATTGTCTGGGTCTTTTGTAAACACCTTGTATTTAGGAGAGGATGCATGGGGTTGACAAGATGGATACCGAAGGAAACTCTCAGAAGGAGAAACTGGAAATTTGGAAGGAGGAGGGATTGGGTGGGGGTAGGGGGGAATGACGAGGGTAGAGACGATCATGGACTTGGATTAGGGACGATCTGAAATGGTGGTGAACAGCTGTCTTGAAGACCTGAAGGGAAGAATGAGATTGAAGAGAGTGTGGAAATTGGTTCCACAGACAGGAATGAGATGACCAAATTAATGTAGGTGGTCAGTGATCCTGGATTTAGGTAGTTTCACCAGAAGGGCGTTGATGGTGGACCGTGTATGCCCTACATAAGCCTGGGGGGGGGGGGGGGGGGGGAAGGGGGGGAAGCAAGGAAGCAAGGAAAGAGGGTGCAAGACCAGAAATGAGGTGGTAGAAGACAAAGAGACCACCGACCTGTCTGTAATGGTGAAGCGATAGGCCCATAGACTCAGCTTCATTGCGGGAGATTCAAATAATCTTAAAGGCCTTCGTTTCCACGGCGTCAAGCTGAGCAAGATGTGAGGCAGGATAGGGCAGTACTCCATCAAGCTGCAGACAAAGGTCTTGTAGGTTGATAGTTCAGGTGTGCCAAGGAAAGACTTTGCACGATTGAGAATTGCCTATCTGAAGGATGAAGAATGTCATCCCGGCAGAGGGTGGAGGGATCAGGAAATAGATAAAAAGGATTTTCCAGAGTCAGAGAGATCATTTATGAAGACCAGGAATAAGACTGAGTCCAGAACAAAGCTGGAGAAAAATAACCAAAAAAACATTTTTTCAGAAGTTTATTGCCAATGATGCACCACCATTTACAACGCCATATTTATCTATCTATAATTCCAGCAATCTCTGTGTGTCTGTCTGTGTGTCTGTGACCGCTGTTTCTCGACAACCACGGGTCCGATATACTTGAAACTTGCCAGGTATATTGCTGGGGACCCGAGGATGTGCCTTTTCAAGGTTTGTAATTAATCGGACAAGTACCTACCGAGCTATGTCCAAAAAACGCTTCAACCAATCAGAGAGCAGCGAGCTATCACGTGTGCCGAACCGTTAATGCAATGCAAGCGTTAATGCGTTAATGCAAGGCTTTTCTTTTTTTCCCTCTTCTCTTTCTACTTTTCCTTGCGATTAAATTGCAAACAGCCAAAATACGTTGGCGCTAATTGAATAATTGGCCATTAACACTAAAATAATCGTAACTGCGATATGCCAACTTCCGGACAGTGCAGCCTTCCATGTTGTTGTTGTTTGCAGCAGCTGTTTGCAGCAAGGCAAGGCTTTTCAACTATGTTGCCGTTAAACTATGTTTTAAAACGAATTCAAACTGCGATTAAATTAAAACGATTCATCCTAACTGCGATTTGCGAACTTCCGGACAGTGACGACTTATCTTCCGGCAGCCAATCACAGAACGCTCTGTTGCGTAGGCGTGGCCGATGTGAGACGAGCGGAGCTGAGCGCGTTACGAGCTGACCGCCATTACGGTACGTAATTCGATTTCTTATGCGCATTATTTCTCCCAATTCAGTCAGAGCGAAGGGCGGAAGCGAAGAGCGTTGCTTTTTTTGTTTACGGGCGTACGGGCGGGGTAGAGCGTACGGGTAGCGTTTTTTTTTTTTTTTGGCCACGGAACGGGCACCCACGTACGGGCAATGCCCTAGTCTATCTATAATTCCAGTAATCTCTGTCTGTACGTTTGTACGTTTGTCTGTCTGTGACCGCTGTTTCTCGACAACCACGGGTCCGATATACTTTTAACTTGCCAGGTATATTGCTGGGGACCCGAGGATGTGCCTTTTCAAGGTTTCATATTAATCGGACAATTACTTACCGAGCTATGTCCAAAAAACGATTCAACCAATCAGAGAGCAGCGAACGATCGCGTGTGCCGGCGTTGCGAATGGACCAAACCATTCCATGTAAATAGAGGGGGGGGGGGGGTTCTGTGGTCGTTGCGAATGGACGAAACCATTTCATGTAAATAGAGGGGGGGGGGGGATTGTCACTGTACTCGCAAGCCGTTCGCCGTTCGCTTTGGCGTTGCGAATGGACCAAACCATTTCATGTAAATAGAGGGGGGGGATATAATTTTAGATAGATATATAGTACGGGCATATATATAGTACGGGCATGCCCTAGTTATGTTAATGTCGTTCTCTGTCCCTGTTGTTTGTGTCCTTTATGACGTCCCTAAAAACAGTAAGTTTATTCTTTGGAATGATTTGAAATTTTGTTTGACTACCAGACAGGCAGACAGACTAAAACGATCATTTTATTCCTATCTGCGCATGCACTGGCCCCTCGGAGAGGCGGGGAACATTAAAATGAGCTCCTTCCGACTGACCGACCGATCATCTGTCCATGTACTTTTGTGTACCTGATATTTCAAAAATCGTTGAAAAATGTGCTTTCATATTGCAGATATCTATTCCTCATGACATTATGTTATCTCAACTTGATTAGATCAAGGCAGTGATTGGCTGAATACTGTTGTCATGGCAACCATCTTGGTAGCTTGGCTTGTGTATGTGATATTTCAAAAAACATTCAACATTTCACTTTCATATTGCAGATATCTATTCCACATGATGTTATCTCAACCTGATTAGACCTTGGCAGTGATTGGCTGAATTCTGTTGCCATGGCCACCGTTTTGGTACCTTGGCTTGTGTACACAATCTATCTATAATTCCAGTAATCTCTGTGTGAATGTCTGTGTGTTTGTCTGTGACCGCTGTTTCTCGACAACTACCGGTCCGATATACTTGAAACTTGCCAGGTATATTGCTGGGGACCCGAGGATGTGCCTTTTCAAGGTTTCATATTAATCGGAGAAGTATTTACCGAGCTATGTCCAAAAAACGATTCAACCAATCAGAGAGCAGCGAGCTATCACGTGTGCCGAACGTGCCGAACAGACTCTGCCTCGGACGGCACATTTGAGAGCGTATTCATTTATTTCACGTTGGCAAACTATTTCGGTGCTTAGTTGGCGTTAAACTATGTTTTAAAACTAATTAAAACTAATTTGCGATTCTTTCGCTTTCCTGCGCGTTTGTGCACGCTATGGCGATTTCTTTACCAAACTCCGCAAGCCGTTCGCTTTGGACCAAACCATTTCATGTAAATAGAGGGGGGGGGGGATTGTCACCTTTCTCGCAAGCCGTTCGCTTTGGACCAAACCATTTCATGTAAATAGAGGGGGGGGGGATTGTCACCGTACTCGCAAGCCGTTCGCTTTGGACCAAACCATTTCATGTAAATAGAGGGGGGGGGGGGGGGGATTGTCACCGTACTCGCAAGCCGTTCGCTTTGGCTTTGCGAATGGACCAATCCATTTCATGTAAATAGAGGGGGGGGGATATAATTTTACATATATATATAGTACGGGCATGCCCTAGTATTTCAAAAAACATTAAAGACTGAGCTTTCGTATTAAACAGATCTATTCGTCATACGACCCAAAAGGTGGAGGACCTAGAGTATCAGCGCCTTGGTGTAGTAATGGCAGTACCATCAATCATGCATGCATGTATGATCATTATGACAAATGATCATTGTCAATTATTTCGCTTTACTTCCTCGATCTATAAATGTACAATTAATCAGAAAATGGAACATCAGGAAGATTTCTAATTTCATTTCTTTTTCCTGGGAGCCACCTTACCTGGGACATGATTGCTGTTGTTCATCTTCTCATGTGCCTTGCAATATTGGATATTTCGTTTTTCCTATTCATTCATTAATTTATTCAAGCCTGGTGTTGGCTTAGCGGTTAGGGTGCCGGCTTGGGATCCTAGGATCCTGGGTTCGAATCCCGGTCTGATCGCTGAATTAACGCCAGGGGGTTGACTCGGCCTGTCATCCTTCCGAGGTCGGCAAATTGAGTACCACCTTGCTGGGATGAATGATCCCGGTGTGTACCCCAGCTTAGAATAGGTACACCGTATCCCTGCGCATCGTAAGAGGCGACTAGGGATTGGCGCCAGGAAGGGCATCCGGCCATAAAAACATTGCCTCAAACAGGGAACCATGATTGTCATGGGGCCCGCAAGGCTAACCCCTGCTCTAGCGGGGAAAAATGGCCTTAAAACGATCATTCATTCATTTTTCATTCATTCATTTATTCATGAATCACATTTTATGTTTGACAAAGTCTATCGTTTCTTATATTTGGGATATGAAGTAGCAGTGAGATACAATTTTACAATTCTTGTGAAAAAATATCCTGATTCGTACAGTTAAAGTACCAAAAACAACAGTCATCCAACACTCATTCACCAGTGAATTTGGTGCAAGTATAAAGATGAAGACAAACTTTGTAATGTTTAAACACCGTTGTTACGCTTTCTTTTTTGCCGTCTTTTAACAATCCTTTTCTTTAACGTGAAAATGTAGGACAAAGTGTGTGTGCGTGATTCTAACCCTAATTGGTGAATGCTTTCCTGGACACGCAGAGCGATTATTCGAGTGACACGGAGAGCGAAGATAATTTCATGACGCTGCCCCCTCGTGATCATCTCAGCCTTTCTGTGTTCGCCATGCTTTGCTGTTTCTGCCCTTTGGGCTTTGCAGCATTTTGCCTTTCCAGACAGGTAAGTAGGATGTGCAAGAATGGTGCAAGAATGGTGCACGAAGTAACGAGCCTTGCATTCGGCAATCGATGTGTTAGAACTACAGATTTTGCCTTGCTGACATGATGTGAAAAGTTTCAAGAACCTGCGAGGAAACTTTTGAGACACAGGAGGAGACCATTTGTGCCATCATGGCCATGCTGTATCTACACCACCTTGAGTAATCTATCAATTTGTTTTATCATCCATACATCGCACAGATCACATTCTTAGCTTTACTCCAATCTCACTTGATGTCCATCCACATCCATTTATCATTAACTTACAAATCACCTACAGGTCACAATTCTAAACCGATCGTCATGAAACTTTACCAAGATGTACAGGTAGTCACAGCTGAGAAGCCTATTGATTTTGAGGTTGAAGGTCAAGGTCATCTTCAGGTTAAATTTCTCAAATCGTCCATTTTCTTCCGATTGACTTGAAAATTAAATGGCAATTGCACAGTGCCTCACTGAATTGGGAAACCAACTATTTTTGAGGTCAAAAGGTCAAAAGTCAATTCAAGGTCAAACTTCTAAAAAGCAATTTTCACCTGAAACATCGTCCATTTTCATCCGATAAACTTGGAAATTAAACGGCAATTGCCTCACTGAATTGGGAAACCAACTATTTTTGAGGTCAAAAGTCAAACTTCTAAAAATCAATTTTCACTTGAAACATCGTCCATTTTCATCCGATAGACTTGGAAATTAAACAGCAATTGCAGAGTGCCTCACTGAATTGGGAAACCAACTATTTTTGAGGTCAAAGGTCAATTCAAGGTCAAACTTCTAAAAATCCATTTTCACCTGAAACATCGTCCATTTTCATCCGATAGACTTGGAAATTAAACAGCAATTGCAGAGTGCCTCACTGAATTCGGAAACCAACTATTTTTGAGGTCAAAAGGTCAAAGGTCAATTCAAGGTCAAACTTCTAAAAATAAATTTTCACCTGAAACATCGTTCATTTTCTTCCGATAGACGTGGAAATTAAACAACAATTGCAGAGTGCCTCATTTGAATTGGGAAACTATTTTTTTTAGACTATTTTTTTTAGGTCAAAAGGTCAAATGTCAACTCAAGGTCAAACTTCTAATATCAATTTTCATCTGAAAAATAATCAATTTTCATCCAATTGACCGAGCATTGATTAAGATCGTTAATTTTAATCTTAACGAAGTGGACAAGTTGATGTATCCATGGCAACTTTTTGGGGGGTCGGGGTGTATTTTGCAAGTATTGTGCTCTGTGCAACGCCTTTCTTGTTTGTCTGTCTGTCTGTCTGTGAACAAGATATCTCAAGGAGTTGTGGACGGATTCAGCCGAAATTTGGTGGAGAGGTTTAGTAGGTGAGACAGACAAAATGATTCGATTTTGGTGAAGACCCAGATACGGAAATGGATTTGAGAACTTTTAAAGTGATTCTTTACCGATGTGAGAGATAGGGAAAAAAACGATACATAGCACGATATCTCAAAAAGTTGTGGATGGATTCGGATGAAACTTGATGGACAGATTGGATGTGTTGCAAGGAAGAATGGTTTCAATTATGGTGAAGATTCGTATCTGGATCCAGATCAGAGAATTTTTAAAGGTATTCTTCACCATTGAGAAATAGGGCTAAAACTGATATAGAGCATGATATCTCAAGAAGTTGTGGATGACTTATGACAAAACTTAGTGGATGGGTTGGCAAGATGACAAGAACAAGCGGATTAGATTTTGGTTCATGTTGGATCTAGATCTGACCTATCAGTGGATACAAAATGTAAATTGTTCAGCCTGGCGGAGGAATACGCTCTACCGACTTCCGTTCTAGTTTGAGATGTTATGGGCTATTTATTGTCGACAACCTAAATGCGGATGGGACAACTGGCCTTACATCATCATTTGAAGGATAGGGTGCTCTGAGATGCAGCAGGATCTGCTCTTTTTGTATGTAAAGTAGGCTACTAACACCCTCCCCATCTCCATCCCATCCCGACCCTCTGTTTTCTAGATCAATAACGTATTTTCAGCTAACTGTGTAACATGAAACTGCTATGTCGTCTTTCACACAGACGAGCCGTGCCATCATAAAAGGTGACTTGCATCGGGCGAGCTCCATTTCCCGACGGGCCCTGTTCTTGGCTGTGCTTTCCCTTACCATCGGAACCGGAATCTACGTGGGACTGGCTGTTGCACTCATCGCCTATCTCTCCAAGAATGGCCACTTTTAACCCTTCTGTCATGCTGAGTCTTACACTTAAGACATTTGTACCCAGAGGCTTCAATCACAGTTTGTCTTGCCGTCTGAATTCCACACATTGCTGCGCAATGGATGCCTAAAGACAGTGTATGCATGGTAGGCACCCCCTATTGGTCAGGAACAATGACAATGTCAGTATATCACTGCACAATCGTTTATCAAATGCACACATGATTAAAATCAGGCTTTCCGCTTCCATATGACTGCCATTGTTACTGGTTTGAACAAAAGATTCAATTTTAACGCAGTTAGTTATGGGTGTTTGTGCCTGAGATACATTTCACACTGACTTATGCACTAACTCCACCCAAACACTGCAACGTCAGCGATTGTGATTTAACTAACCCTGACTTGCACCTTCTTGTCTGTGGTCTTTTAAAGTTCCAATAAAGACCATCGTTTCGCTTATTGACAAATACACCAGAGATGCTCCGAGTGGAGGAGGACAGAAACAAAGTGGGACATGATGGTCTGTATTGGATCATAAAAACACCACAGACAACGGTGTTTACATGATATCATTTAATGCAGCTCCTCAATAGATACAAAGCTCTGATAACACGAGCTTGCCATTCGCCGATGTTAGAATTGGCGAAATGTCACGAGGTCTTGCAACATAACTTTGTGATTGGTCAGCTGATTAGGCCCACACCCTCCACCTCGGGTATATCCGGGAGGAAGTTAACAAGGAATTTGCTCTTGGCAAAAGCTAATGGAGGCACGATTAACGCTGTGTTGCTGCCTGAAATGTCGCGTTGTGTGATACAACCAGGGGTTGGAGAAATTACGATGATCTATTGGATATACTTGACCTCTGAGGTAGGGGGAGGGGTGGGTGGTGTCTAACGTGCCTCATCTTCGGTTGCCAATTTATCGTGGTGATATTTCCACGAAGTGATATGTTATCTGGGACACACTGTGCATCTGAAAATTAATTTTGGGGTAAACTGTAATCATATTTTGCCTCGTTGGTCAACAATGTAGAGTTGTTGTGCTATAAAGTGCAAAAAATGTTAAATTTACACATAGTGATCTTTCTATCTGGGACACACCTTACACCTGAAAATTATTTTTGGCACACACGACAACCATATTTTGCCTTGCTGGACCGCACTAACATTTTTGTGATGTAAAACGCCAAGTGATCATTTTAAATTTTCATTACATATATATATAGGGGACGTAGAATCATTGTAGATATTATATACTGTAGATATTATTGCTGTCAATATATATACAATCATGTATTCCCAGAGTTGATCTGTGTGACAAGGTTGTGGCCTGACATTGTCATTTGGTCAGGTGCAACAAGACAGGTCATCTTAGGGGAATTGTCTGTACCTTGGGAAGAGAACATGGAGGAGGTGGAAGAGAGGAAAGTACAGTGAGCTGGAGGCAGAGTGCCGGGAGAAGGGATGGCGAGTTTCTTCTCAGCCATTTGAGGTGGGGTGTAGAGGGTATATTGGCAATTCCTTTTCTGCATTTCTTGCTCGGCTTGGAGTGTGTGGGACAGAAAGAAGGAGGATGTGTGACAAGGTGGCCCAGGTTGCCTTGAAAGGCTCACTTTGGATATGGAGGAAGTTTATGGAGGCACGTCGAACGGTGTAGGTTGAGGTTACAGAATAGAAATGGAGGTGTGTGTCTGTGTGTGGGGGGGGGGGGGGGGGGGGAGGTGGGTGTTGCAGGAGTGGGTGTGTGTGTGTGTGTGTGTTGCAGGAGTGAGTGGGTGGGTGTGTGTGTGTTGAAGGGGTGGGTCATGAGTGGGTGTGGTTTTGCATGAATGGTTTTGCATAATTTTTTTTTGCATGTGTGGTGCATGTTGGTAAGGGTAGGTGGTTGGTTGGTTGTGTGTGGTTTTTTTTTTTTAGCCGCGTCGCAGACGCTGGTCATAGAATGCACTCTGCTGTTGTTGTTCTTCTTGTTCTTCTTCTTGTTCTTCTTGTTCTTGCAGAGAAGACAAAACCTCAAAGCTCCACCCATTCTGGGAACCATAGCTCCACCCATTGTGGGAGAGGCTTCATATAAACAAATATCCACCATTTTATTAACTCGCATAGCTTTGAGGCCTGTTTTGTAGGCCCGTGGTGTCTTCCTCTCTCACACAGTTTTATTTCAAATCAAATTCGATATATAATTTCATTTTTCACAGTCGCTAACATAGTTTTAGACTCGGTTGAAAAAAAACGGGAAGAAAATCCGATGAAAGTTGCCCTTTATAGAACGAAATGAATTCTCAAAGGCCTGTAACTTCAAGTCCATTGAGATATTTTTTTTTTAAATCGCTGCATGCTCAGTCATACACCGCCCGAAATAACAGACGGGAAAATGCCGAGATATATATATTTTGTTTAAATTGCGGCATGCTCAGTCATACACCGCCCGAAATAACAGACGGGAAAATGCCGAGATATATATATTTTGTTTAAATCGCGGCATGGTCAGTCATACACCGCCTGAAATAACAGACGGGAAAATGCCGAGATATATTAAAAATTCGTCCATTTGATGACAATCGTCACGATGAAATATTTAATTTATACGTCGTCACAATAATGTGGAGAGAGGAGCATAGCTTCGTTCACGTGTCGCTACACACGAGAAATTGCCGAGATATATTTTTTTACAATCACGGCATGGTCAGTCATACACCGCCTGAAATAACAGACGGGAAAATGCCGAGATATATTAAAAATTCGTCCATTTGATGACAATCGTCACGATGAAATATTTAATTTATACGTCGTCACAATAATGTGGAGAGGAGCATAGCTTCGTTCACGTGTCGCCACACACGGGAAATTGCCGAGATATATTTTTTTTAAATCGCGGCATGGTCAGTCATACACCGCCTGAAATAACAGACGGGAAAATGCCAAGATATATTAAAAATTCGTCGCCACACACGGGAAATTGCCGAGATATATTTTCACTTTGCACAAAAATAACATCAAGTAATCGAATCAATAGGAATGTCCTGTGCCTATAACATCGACGTTATAGGCACAGCTGCATCTAGGCATTGTGTAACATCGACGCGGCTTTTGTTTTAATTAAAACTTTTTGTACTTGTTACTATTATTATTTCTTATTTTGTGTATGTGAGTGAGTGAGTGGGTGAGGGTGTGTGTTTTTGCATGAATGAATTTTTGCATGAGTGTGTGTGTTTTTATAGGTTGAGTGGTGTATGTTGTAAGGGTGGGTGGTTGGTTGGTGTTGTGTGTGTGTATGTGTGTGTTATGAATGATCTGGTGTGTTTTGTTGGTGAGTGGTGAAGGGTATAAAGGTGGGTGGTTGAGTGTTCCACCATGTTCACTTGTTTGGTGCTGTGGATTCTGGAAGTGGAGGCGATTTTGTTGTTGTAGTCCTGCGTTCGCACTGGCTGGGGGTGGGGGTATGTGCGCATCCAGGTGTAGTTGCTGCATGTGGAGGTGTATGTGCCCCTGCTGGCCCACCTTAGCTGACCGTATCGAGGTTGAAGGGCCGAAACGGGATGATGCTGAGGACCTCGACTGAGGACCCGGTCAGTGCGGCACACTTGTGACCAGGTGTGTTTTGAACTGAGAGAGAGAGAGATATATATATATATAATATATATATATATATATATATATATATATATATTATATATATATATATATATTATATAATATATATATATATATATATGTATATATGTATGTATATATATATATATATGTATATATATATGTATATATATATATATGTATATATATATGTATATATATATATATGTATATATATATATGTTATATATGTATATGTATATATGTATATGTATATATATATATGTATATATATATATATATATATATATATATGTATGTATGTATATATATATATATATATACTGTATATATATATATATATATATATATATAATATATATATATATATATATATATACAGACACGGCATGACCAAAAGTATGTGGACACCCAAACATCGAAGATCTCATTCCAAAATCATGGGCATTAAAATGGAGTTAGTCCCCTCCTTTGCTGCTATAACAGCCTCCACTCTTCTGGGATGGCTTTCCACGAGATGTTGGAACATTGCTGCGGGGATTTGCTTCCATTCAGCCACAAGAGCATTAGTGAGGGTGGGCACTGATGTTGGGGCGATTAGGCCTCGCTCGCAGTCGGCGTTCCAATTCATCCCAAAGGTGTTCGATGGGGTTGAGGTCAGGGCTCTGTGTAGGCCAGTCAAGTTCCTCCACACCGATCTTGACAAACCATTTCTGTATGAACCTCGCTTTGTGCACGGGGGCATTGTCATGCTGAAACAGGAAAGGGCCTTCTCCCCAAACTGTTGCCACAAAGCTGGAAGCACACAATCGTCTAGAATGTCATTGTATGCTTTAGCATTAAGATTTCCCTTCACTGCAACTACGGGGTCGAGCCCGAACCATGAAAAACAGCACCAGACCATTATTCCTCTTCCACCAAACTTTACAGGTGGCACTATGCATTCGGGCAGGTAACGTTCTTCTGGCATCCGCCAAACCCAGATTAGTCCGTCGGACTGCCAGATGGTTAAGCGTGATTCATCACTCCAGAGAACGCGTTTCCGCTGCTCCAGAGTCCAATGGCGGCAAGCGTTATACCACTCCAGCCGACGCTTGGCATTGCGCATGGTGATCTTAGGCTTGTCTGTGGCTGGTGTTGTGCTGACATTGCTTCCAGAGGCAGTTTGGAAGTCGGTAGTGAATGTTGCAACCGAGGACAGATGATTTTTATGCGCTACACGCTTCAGCACTCGGGCGGTCCTGTTATGTGAGCTTGTGTGGCCTACCACTTCACGGCTGAGCTGTTGTTGCTCCTAGATGTTTCCACTTCACAATAACAGCACTTACAGTTGACCAGGGTAGCTCTAGCAGGGCAGAAATTTGACAAACTCACTTGTTGGAAAGGTGGCATCCTGTGACGGTGCCACGTTGAAAGCCACTGAGTTCTTCAGTACGGCCCATTCTACTGCCAATGTTTGTCTATGGAGATTGCATGGCTGTGTGCTTGATTATATATACCTGTCAGCAAGAGGTGTGGCTGAAACAGCCGAATCCATTAATTAGAAGGGGGTGTCCGCATACTTTTGGTCGTCGTGTGTGTTTGTGTATATATATATATATATATATTATATATATATATATATATATATATATATATATATTATATATATATATATATATATATATATATATATATATATATATATAACTATGAGAAATAGTAGAAACTCCACAGTACGAGCAGGGCGTCTCATTTGTATTAAATAAATAATCGGGAGATTGAATAAGATAAGATAATAAATAATAATAAGACTTCCGCTGAACTTGGGGACGACGAAGAAGAAGACCTTTATTGGTCGAAAGCTTGTCGAGAATTAAAGATCGACCGTCCTGAAGCTACGTCCGCGTCTTATTCATTCTCCCGATTATATATATATAGTATAATCGGGAGATTATATATATATAGTATAATCGGGAGATTATATATATAATTATATATATATATTAGCAGAAGTACCCGGCATTGCCGGGTGGGGGAGGGGAGGGGAGGGGAGGGGGGGGGGAGGGGGAGAAGAGAAGAGGGGGAGGGGAGAAGAGGAGAGAAGAGAAGAGGGGGAGGGGGAGAGGTGGAGAAGAGGGGGAGGGGAGAGAGGGGAGAAGAGGAGGGATGGGAGGGGGGGGGGGGGCGAGGGGGGAGGGGGGATGGAGGGGGAGGGGTAGGGGGGAGGGGGGATGGAGGGGGTAGGAGGGGGAAGGGGGAGGAGGGAGGATGGAGGGGGGAGGGGGAGGAGGGAGGATGGAGGGGGGAGGGGGAGGAGGGAGGATGGAGGGGGGAGGGGGAGGAGGGGGGAGGAGGGAGGATGGAGGGGTGAGGGATGGGGGAGGAGGGAGGATGGAGGGGTGAGGGATGGGAGGGCGAGGGGTGAGGGATGGGAGGGGGAGGGTGAGGGGCGGGGGGGAGGTGGGGAGGGTGAGGGGCGGGGGGGAGGTGGGGAGGGTGAGGGATGGGGGGAGGGGGAGGGGGGCGGGGGGAGGGGGAGGAGGGGGAGGGGGTGGGGGGAGGGGGAGGAGGGGGAGGGGAGGGGGAGGGGGAGGGGGAGCAGGAGGGGGAGGGGGAGGGGAGGGGGGAGGGGGAAGGGGGAGGGGGAGGGGGGAGGGGAAAGGGGAGGGCGGAAAGGGAGGGGGAGGGGGAGGGGAGAAGGGGTAGGGTGGAGGGGGGAGGGAGGGTGAGGACGGAGGGGGAAGGGAGGAGGAGGAGGACGGACGGGGGAGGGGGAAGGTGGAGGGCCAGTCAACAATGACGTTGCAGTTCTCATGGTCGGAGAGCAGCACAACAATCGCGACATCGTCCTGCATCTTCGAAAGAGCACGAAGCGGATTTTGGAGACTCACCGATCCTGTGACCCACGCCCTCCAGTACCGGCGTTGCCGGGCGGGGGAAGGGAGACCCGCACATTCCCAACCCGTACATTCGCCCTCTCGACTCAAGCTCGTATTCGATTCGTATTCGAAATCGAAAGGGGAAATCCTTCGTATTCGAATTCGTAAACACGAAATATGAATTAAAATTTAATTCATATCGCACAAAATCGACACAAAACACGGTTGCATAAAGGTGAAAAAACGCAATGGCTTTTCGCCCTGAATTACGTGCAAACGTGTGACGTGTGATGGGATGGAACATCACGTGATCGCTCTGAGCGAATCAGCGAGCTGCTCGCACTGGCTGAGATTATCGGGTACTTCGCTGAAATGCGCTGAGGTAAATATGAATAAAAAAATATGGATCTCGTCAAATATTGTCTCGGCCATGTTCGTCCCAGGCTCAATGGCCATGTCTATGCCAAATATCAAGCACGTGAGCCTCTCCGTTTCGGAGTCTATCGGTAACATTACACACACACACACACACACACACACACACACACACACACACACACACACACACACACACACACACACACACACACACACACACACACACACACAAACTGTGTTTTATATATATAGATATATATATGATCAATTAGACTACGGATTTTTATGTTAAGAAAATAGGCCTTTTATGTTTTGAAAAGCGGATTTTTTTTTTAATGTGAAAAAATCCCGAAATATTTTTTTCCCCCGTTTTATTCATTTTTTATTATTACCAAGTTTTTCAGAAATCAGTCAAAAAAAGAACAAAAAATGGTAAGCTTTTTCCTGCACAACATTAAGCACTCTGTGCTAGTAAACAGGTAAAAAATGACGTTCAGGTACCTTTATTGCAACCGCATTGTTTGATAAGTAGAGGACTAGAAGAAATTGACAAGACCCTTTTAGGAATGGTTAAAGTAGGTGTTTGAAATCATTATCTTGGTAATGTTCTCCTTGGTGAGGCGGTGTCGGCGGTCGGTGAGGACGTTTCTGTAGATGGAGAAGGACCTTTCCACGTCGACGCTGACGATGGGGCAGTACCTCAAGAGGGGGATGTCAGCAAGCTTGACTCCAGCCGGCACACCAACCTCAGATCCGTGCTGATCTCCATCCAGGATCAAAGCCACTGTCCTCAGCACACCAATGTCGGGATTGCGCTGCAGCACCGCCTTGAACTTGGTGAGCAGGATCTCCTTACGGCAGCCTCGGATCTTTTCGAGCTCCTCCTTGGCCTGATCAAGGAGCTGGAAGGCCTTGGCCAGCTCCATGCCGGCCTCCTCCAGCTGCTTAAGGATCTTCGGGATGAACGACACATGGGCATTTAAGAAGACCAAACTGAGCTTGATGTCCGCCTTTCCGAACAGGTCCTTGGCACTCCGGATTGCCATCGCGTCGTCATCGTTCAGCTGGTCCACAATGTCCTTGACGGCCTCGAAGTGCTCGGCGTAAAACACCGCGGCGTCGATCCACGTCCCCCACCGAGTCAGAATGGGCTCCGGGGGGAGAGAAAGATTGGGCTGCTGCTCCTTCCAAAAGACAACACGCGACGGGGCTTTGACGAACACCTTCTTCGTCGTGGCAATCAGGTCGTTGACGTCCTTGAACATTTCTCGGACTGTCTCGCAGACACGGTGGAGCGCGTGGGCAACGCAAGTCACATGCAGCAAGTCCGAGAAGAGTTCCTTCAGGGCATGGCCGGCCTTGATCATATAGGCCGCGGCGTCGCTGACGAGGACCTTGAGGCACTCCGGCTTGAAATCAGGCCAAAGATAGCGCAGCGTGTCATTGACTGCACGCACGATCTCCCCGGAGTTGGTCTTCTCCAGAAACATGAACTGGACGAGGTGGGGATGAAAGTACCCCTCCTTGGACAAGCGTCCCGCGATGATGTTGGCCACATATCGACCTGCCGAATCGGTCGTCTCGTCGACGGACAGCCAGATGGGCTGCTGTCCGAGGTCGGCACGGATCCCCGCCAAGGCCTCGTCGTAGCACTTGTCGAGGTAGTGCTTTCGAATCCAGCTTTCATCGGGGATCTGGAGAGTGATGTGCTTCTCCAGGAACGACCGGAGGGCAGGGTTTTCCAATTTCGACCATGGGATGCCAGCGGCCAGCATGGCCTGGCACAGCTCCTGAGCCATGACGTCGCACTTGTGCCTCTTTCCGCCACCAAAGTCCTCCATGGTGGCTTGCGTGACCGTCCTCTTCTTCTTCAAGGCCAAGTTGCTCTTGTGGCGGTCTCCTCGGACATGTTGGGCCAGCTCAGACTTCTGCTTCGCCCGGAAAGTCTTTTCACAAGCTCGACAGAAAGCCGTGTCACTCGACACGTACTTGAAGGTGGCCCCATCGCCGCCAGCGTTGAATTCCTTCAGCCACTTGTCACGAAGAGCAGCACTCATCTTGATAGGAGACTTGTTCACACTTTGTGTACACTCTCTCACTGTAGTACACCGCCTCACTGCTGTACACGCTGGGGACGCAACGCACGCAAGTGGACGCAACGTTTTGTTTTTGAGATTGATCGCAGTTAAAAATTTCGATCGCAGTTACAAATTTCGATCGCAGTTTAAAATTTCGAAAAATTCCCTAATTTTTTTTAGCGTTGCCAGACATTTTCGACCAAAAAGGGCATTTTATTTTATTTTTCCCGAAAAAGGGCGAAATTCTTTTTCTCTCCGAAAATAGCAAAATAATTTTTTTGCACGCAAAAAAGCCGTTTTATGTGAAAAAATATTTTTTATTTTTTCACATAAAAATCCGATGTGCAATGATCATATACTCCCATGCTATTCTAGCCAAAGAAAGCTGCAGAAAGCAACCAAGAAAAGCTACACCAGGTAAGCCCTTTGCTATTTCAAACACTAGCCGGGTTCCTCTACATCAGCAGACATTCACAAGTAGTACATACATAAGAATCCCAATGCTACACACCCCCTCAACCACTCTTCTGGTTTCACCACTTGTTGGTGAATCATCAGTGGCACATAGACAGAAATGTGCACCACTGAGGCTCCCAAGCATGTAACATATGCAATGCCAATAGCAGTTAACATAAAAATAACAAGACCCAAACATGTCTCTCACCCATAATTTGAGGGATTAACCAATCCGCGCTCACCGAATAAATTACCCCAGGTAGCTAGGATTATCAAATAAAGTAACTCCCATGCTCCTCTAGCCAAATAAAACTGCATATAAGCAACCAAGAAGAGCTACACAAGGTAAGGTGAAAACCCATTTGAGCCCTCAATAGAATTGAGCATATCAATTCTAGGCAAGGGATCTGAATGTCATGTTGTTCAGCTAGTGATAGTCTACACAGAAACGCGTGGTCCCATCCTTCATTTTAACCAGCACAACGGGTGACAGCAAAGGACTACTAAGGGCTCGATGACTCCTGCATCAATCATTTTTCTCACCTGCTTATCAGCTTCCTCGCTCTTGTCCATGGGACCTGTTGGGTTGTCTGACGAACAGGCTGGCCTTGCCAGTGTGGATCTGATGCTTCATCAGCCTGTGTGTCCAATGTCCTTGGAGGACAAGGTGAAGATATATACATGGTTACCAATTAATTTGTGCAAGGTCTCCCACTGGGCCTTCTCTAGATATATTGGTTACCTATTAATTTGTGTAAGACCTGCTGGGCATCTTCTAGATCTATACTACAATCATCGACCATCTCACAAATTGGATTGGGCCAATTCCTACTAGACTCTAGACATTCCCCCTGGGGTCAGTTCGACTGAGCACATAGCACATCATGTCCCTCATCTTCGCGACATCAATAATTGGGGTGCGGTCAGCTACCTTCACACCCGGTCCTATAGTGTGTGGTTCTGTCCTGACATTATTTACTCTGACAGCCACAACAGGTCTGTCAGGGTTTACTTTAAGTAGGTTGCACTCACAATGAAGCCCTCAAATATGTGCCCTGCCAGCGGCTCCATCAGGCCACAAGGCTCCCACCAGGTTGGCTGAGACTTGCCTCTGCTCCGGGACTATTGCCTCTGCACCTGGATGGATGGTCGCAGAGTCCGGAGCCTCCAGCTCCACTTTGTCCTCCGTGGTTACCTCACCCCCCTCCACTCCAACGACAGCTCTTCTGACCCCACCTGCAGGATGCCTTGGCCCAGATCGATTTCACAAACATGGGCAGATAGCAAATCCAACCCTATTATAAGCACAGGTCACACACCCCCGCCACCCAAACCTTCACTCTCCATTTTACCGCAATCAATTTCAGGGTGACAAAATCATGCCCGATGATGGGAGCAGTTGTTCCAGGAGCTAGCTGCAAACTATGGACTTTAAAATGGTGGATGCTATCCCAGCCGTTTACACTCAAATTCAGGACCACAGCAGTGATGAATGTGGTGCTTGCTCCGGTGTCCACCCTTACGCCTTTAATTGCACACCGAATAATTAAATCACCAGTACCAATTTGCCCACAAAAGACAATTTATCATGACGATGAGGGCTCTGCATCATCTACATTGCCGAACACGGCCCTATATGTTTGTCACTTGCTGGTTTCTCCCCTAGGGTGCCTAATTGATTTCCTTGTCAACAGCCATATCCCACCATTGGAGCTACCTGCCATAGTCTCATTCTTGACAACCACTCATCAATGATGGCGCTGATTACCTCACGCAGCGAGGGTCCCTGGTCCCCTCTGGCCATTCTTCCGGACCCATTGGTGTCCATCAGTCCCACCTGTCATGCTGCTCTTGGTGGGCACCAGCAGCTGTGATGTTGTCTGCCTCATGTACAGTGGCCGCAGCGCCATGCCAACAGCTGGGACCCCAGGTTCAGCTCCGGCATGGCCTGGACAAGCCGGTCTAATGCCACACTTTTCTCAGCAGGCACTGTCATGTTGACATGTGCGATCCTCACTGTGCGCCGAATGCCATGCACTAATTCTGCTATCGATTCATCTGGTAGTCCTTGCACTGTGAGCTGAGGTTTAACAAGCTCGCTCTGCTGTTCTATGCCAAATCGTTTTTTAGGACTGAAACGAGGTCTGTCAAAGATGCTGGGCCATCAGACATGGTCGACAAGACCTCCGATGCTGGAACACGCAATGCTGCCACCAAATGCACCCCCTTCGTCCTGTTTCCAGCTTTTCCCATGCGCTACACAGTGAAACTGTATGAGGAACCACCCGGAACCCTGGAGCCCGAACTCTGGAGCCATCTCTCTTTGTGCTTTGCCTGTACACCTGTGCTTCGCTTGCACACCTGTGCCCACACACCTGGTGTCACCTGCACCCTCCTTTCCTCCCAGGCTCATTCATTCAATACAACTCACAATCGCACTTTTCACAATATGCTGCTCAATCACCTCCTTCACACACACTGCATCAATGCATCATCTGATCTAACTACTCCCTTCTGAAACTCGTGCTCCCCAGTCTTCCCTTATACTAAGCGCTCCCACGTCGTTATAATCCAACTAAGCTATTCTACGTCCCCTCCACAGGTATAATGTCGCTACTTAACTCTCATGTTACCTATTGTCATCTCTAAATCCCTAACATTTTATCCTAACCCTCCCGGGCTAGTTTACACCGCCAAAACCCCATAAACTACTGCTCATGTGCCCTGTTAGGATGGGAGGGATGGCAGAGTTGCCATCCCTCCACATCGGGCGTCTCCCATTATCAAATTAGTCCATCCAATTTGCCAATCATCAATTTCCTACCCCTATTCGTCCATTATTCTGAGCCTCTTGGTACGTCATTACATTTTCAAAGCTCGGCTTCGCAAAGCCGAGCAATGAATACGGGTGGTTTGGTCTCCTGCAGTTGGGTCCGTCCGGCATTCGATTCTGGGGAGGAGGTTTGGTTGGGCCAAGGTTCACAGCACCATCCCTACGTGGGGCCTTTCGCTCCCATGCGCGGTGGGCCAGCCTTGCCCGGGTGGAACGCCGCCACCCTCCTGCAAACACTCTCCTGCAAAATCTTTTTGCACCATATACCACTTTACTCACCTGGGCGCTTCTTCCTCCTCGCTCCAACACCACCTGCAAATCTTTACAAGGATTATGCAGCACGACATCAGGATGCGAGCACAGACTTTGGGCAATTTCCATTCCTTCCTGCCGCGAGTGCTTTTCTACGTCTGCGGTCTCTCCAATTCCAATTTCCACTACTATTTGTTCGGTTTCTTTGCCAATTTCTTTTTCCTCGACGGCCGCCTGTTCTAATAAAATATAATTCTCTACTTCGGCGGTCGCCGGCTTTCCCATCCCCCGGGTCGCGATCTCTATACCTGTCCAGTTACCTGCGCCTTGCTCCCACTCGCTTCTCCCGCGCTCCTCAAGCCGCGTTACTCGTCGCGTACCCATGCGCCTTTCCCGCCCGACCTGCGGTTAACCTCCCTTTCACACTCCCTTGCTTCATACCGGGCTTTGTCCCTCGCTAGCCCCTCATTAATTTCTCGGGCTTGGCCATTTATGCCCTCCAATTTGCTTCCTAGCCCCCCTAATTTGCTTCCTAATCCCCCCAATTGCTCCCCCATTTTGTTTTCCAGATTATTTAACCCATCCTTCATTTGTTTCAGGTGACCACCCATTCTTTCGGTCAATTCACACCTGCTCCCCCTTACCTCGTCCCTTATTTCTTTCATTTCCCTCCTTTCTTCATTGTCGCACTTCGACTCAGCCATATATTCACTGAACCGTGCCATGAACTGCTGCATGTCAAAGCCCGCTGATACAGCGGGCTCGGTTACCGCGGCCACGTGTGAGGCGCCGCCATCTTGTGCGCCTGCAACCCGCACTGTTACACCTTCTCCAACCTCCTCCTCTATCTCCCCCATCTCCTTCCTGGGGTCCTGGGTCGCCTCTACCTCCTCATTCTCCCCTACCGGCACCCGATCGCCTTGATCATCCATGGCACGATTTAATTTGCATATTAGATACTAGATTTCGGCCGCTCGTAATTTTGACCAAATTTTTTTAGATGTTAAAAATTTGGTCCGGGTCCAATCCCACACTCCTGACACCAATTGTTGCGGATCTCGGTTACGGCGCTCCCCTTACTGAGGGGGGGGGGGGGGTTTAATCCCCTCGTCTTTTAAGCTGGCTGTCCGAGTCCTGGAACTATCCCGCTCCTTTGCGGGATGAGATTGGCCAGGGTGATTGGTCAAGGATTTCCCAAATACCTTCACCAATCTCTCCGCAAAGCAGGGAAATGAGTCCCTGCTCGAACCGCGGATGTGATGGTAATTGCCGAGCGGTCTAGCAATCCACGATCCGAGCCGTTAGCAAATAGACTAACCCGATTCCGAGCATTGGCCGAATCGTGCCACAGGTACTCAATTGGGAAGGGACTGAAGCGATCGGGGGAAGAAGAAACCAAAGTAAAGGAAGAACAGATATTTATTAATTATGTACACGAAATGAAGAGGAAACGAAAGAAGGGCATTTACAAGGAGAGGAAGAAGCAGGTGCACAGGGCAGCCTTAAAAGTCTTATATTATCATATGCCCCAAACAGAACAAACAGACTCACACGAATAGGGACTGGCAGGGAGGAATGGCTGGAAGGGGGAGAAGGTCCAAGCAGATGGCAGGGCAGGAAGGTCCGGGCAGATGCACAGCGTCGAGGTCCGCTCCAGTCCACGCTCCGGTCCACTCTCCGGGCTTGAGGCGAAACCCGGCGGCAGCTGCACGTATGGTTTCACGCGGTCGGGCAATGTGAATATATGGCGATATTGTCGTGGTCAACGGACCCACTCTCCTGCCTTACGATTCAGCGTGTTCTCCTCTGGTACCTTGCACTTCAGACCTTCGCACTCATCTGCCGACGCACTCATCTCTCCTGCCTTAAAGCAGTCCCTCGCAGCCCTTTTTATAGGGCGTTGCTGTATCCAGCCGCTGGCTCCTATGACACGCCTACCGGTCGGCTCACCTCGGCCCTGGTTGGCCGGCGAGGGCTCGCTGACTCCACCTCTGATGGTGAGTTGACGTGCCACACCTTGTTCTTGTGTCCCGCCCCCCTTTTTCCTCGGCCTGAGACCGCATGTTCAATGGCGGCTTGGGGCCATCAAACAAACCAAGACAAGGAGCAGCGAACGCTGCCCGACCGCTACTGCACTTTGAAGAGAGGGAGATGATTGGGGAAATTGACAGGGCCTATATTATTTGATTAATGCAACGTAGATTCAACTATTGGGAACAGATCCTTAACTGAAACACATACTAATTAAATAACTAAAGAAGAATCTATGGTTTGCTACGTGTTGTACATGGACTAACTAGGGTGCGATCTTTAACCTTTACCAAAAATGGGAATATTTACAGGGGATTATTTATAAGGGAACATTTACCAAAATTTACAAAGTGAAGGTTCTAAAATCCGTAACAATATAATTCATCAAACTTGCAAAATATTTGTCATTTGTGTCACCAACCATTTTATCTTTCTATAATAAGCATCCGGCCATAAAAATATTGCCTCAAAACAGGGAACCATGATTGTCATGGGACCCGCAAGGCTAACCCCCGCTCCAGCGGGGAAAATGGCCTTAAAATGCATGTTGTATTCACACACTCCACTAGTCGAGTGTGGACACCCATGCACACTCTGGCACAAAGGTCTTTATCAGCATCAATTTCCTAGCAAGCCTCCCGTATGAACTGAATCATGGCATCAACAGAACGTGGCTTGCGTGTGAAAACCCTGTCTTTTACACATCCCCAGAAAAAGAATTCTAGTATTAAATGAATCCTAGCACCACTATTATAATACTGGTAATACTGGTATAATCCTTACTGTATACCTACTTTTGCAGCCCCCTGTATATATATATTGTGATTGTGCGAATGGAGGAAGTCATCAATTTAAGAGAGAAGGTGTCCTTGGATGCCGTAGGCTGAATATTTGGAGATTAAGTTGGGGTGCCAGTCTCTGTCAAGTGCTCAAGATATATCCAAAGACACAGCCCTGGTCACTTGTCATAGATTCAAAGCCTCCATCCATTGTTGGGAGAGCAGAAGCAGCATGTCCAGGGTCGAGTGACAGGATTGGAAACCGAACTGATGGTCTGAGATTAGGCTGTTGGAGTAAAGGAACGATTTTATATCAACTACGATGATATATATGTACAGTCACGTGAAAAGGTAAGTACACACCATGTAAAGTTTTGACTTTTTCAACATATTTCAAAATACAGCTATTTGATCTTCATTTCAACAATATCGATAGATAAAGGTGATATAATATAACAAATATCATGAAACATTTACATTTTGTAGTCCATTGTATCATATAAATAAACATAAATGCAAATTTCGCATGTGGAAAAAGTAAGTACACCCTTGGCTCTAATAGGTGGTATTGCCCCCTTTGGCAGAAACAACCTCAAGTAGGCGTATAACTGTCTACCAATCTCTGACATCGACTGGGAGAAATTTTTGCCCACTCCTCCATGCAAAATTCCTTCAGCTGTGCGATGTTTGAGGGGTTTCTTGCATGCACAGCTCGTTTCAAATACCCCCACAACATCTCAATGGGATTTAGATCCGGGCTTTGACTTGGCCATTCCAGAACCATCCATTTCTTTCTTTTCAGCCATTCCTTGGTGGATTTACTGGTATGTTTAGGGTCATTGTAATGTTGCAACGTCCACCTTCAGTTGACCTTTAACTTTCCGACAGATGGCCTCACATTATCCTCAAGCACCCTCTGGTACAATCAAGAATTCATAGTGGATTCTATGATGGTGAGCTGCCCAGGCGTTGACGCAGCAAAGCTGCCCCAAACCATAATATTTCCACCACCATGCTTTACAGTTGGTATCAAGTTCTTGTGGTCAAATGCTGTCTTTGGTTTTCGCCAAACATGCCTTCTGGTACTGTGGCCAAATAGCTCTACCTTTGACTCATCTGTCCAGAGCACATTGTTCCAGAAGTGCTGGTCTTTGCCTAGGCCCTAGGTGTTCATTGGCAAACTTTAGTCTTGCCCTGATGTTCTATCTGGACAGCAAAGGTTTCCTCCTGGCACACCTCCCATGTAGATCAAATTTGTGCAGCCTCTTTCTAATGGTAGACTCACGCACTTTGACATTAACAGTGGCAAGAGCTACCTGTAGGTCCCGTGATGCCATTCTGGGGTTCTTAGAGACTTCTTTCTTTTCCGGTCCGGTCGTGAGAGGACGCTGGCGTCACTTGCTCGCCACTTCTCTGACTGGACCATTGTCCGTATCTTGCTTTCCTGGTGGTCGTGGCGGATTTTTGGCCATTGAGTCTGCCCTCTGCACGGTTCCGGCTCTGCTCTGCTGGTCCTGGCTTCACCTGCTCGGCTCCTTCGCTGTTTCCTCGGGCTCACTCTCGTGGGTTGTGCCCATTGTTTGCAGCGGCGGTGGTGGCGGTTTGCCGCCGTGATCTTGATTAGCGGCGGCGGTCGTTTGCCGCTGCATTTGCCGCTTTGCCTCCTCAACCTTGGCCTCGTGCTCGTCTCTTCGCTCCTGTCTGCCCTCTGCATGGTCCCGGCTCTGCTCCTGGCTTCACCTGCTCGGCTCCTTCGCTGTTTCCTCGGGCCCACTCCCGTGGGTTGTGACGATTGTTTCGCCTCCTCACCCTTGGCCTCGTGCTCGTCCCTTCGCTCCTGCTGGCATGGCTCTGCGGTACTCCGCCGCAAGGCTTCTCCTGCTTAAAACCCGCTCCACCCCATCATGCATCTCTGCAATCAAATCGAATGGACTCCTGCGTCGACCCAGGTACATTCACCGTGGCTCCGGTCGTAAGTTTGTTTATTTACAATCAGGTCACTCCATCCCCATCCTCTGGTCGGCTCAGCGCACTCCCACTCATCGTCCCAACACACCTGGTCACAACAACGCATAAAATCGCACCTCCTGTCTGCGAACCCTGGCCAAATCACCTGGATTCATACCCGCCGTACAAAACAACATCAAGCTCACCCTGTTCAATACCCGGTCCCTCAACAACAAATGCCTCATCCTGAACGACTACATCCTGGAAAATAAACTGGACTTTCTCTGTCTCACTGAGACCTGGCAACAACCACTGGACTACTACACGCTCAACCTCACCACACCCAATGGATATTCTTACATCAATAAACCACGCTCGGAGGGCCGAGGTGGTGGAATTGCCGTTATTCACCGACAAGACATCAAGACCAACCTCATCTCCATCTCATCTGCTCCATCATTTGAACACCTGGCTTTTAAACTCTCTGGTCACACACAGTCAGTCATGGCTGTTGTCTACCGCCCTCCCAAACCACACCCATCATTCCTGTCTGACTTCTCCTACTTTCTGACCCAGCTATGTTCCCTCTCCCCCTCAATCCTCCTCCTTGGTGATTTCAATATCCACATGGACTCCACTGACTCCACGCTAACCACTGACTTCACTGATTTACTCACCTGCTTTAACCTCACTCAACATGTCAACTTTCCTACCCATAACCGTGGTCACATTTTGGACCTTGTCTGCTCTACTGGACTAATTTTGCACCATCTCTCTGGCTCCGACCTCACTCTCTCTGACCACCTAGCCATCACTCTGACCATCAACATCCCCACCCCAGCACCAAGGCATTATCGCACTATCAACTTCCGTAAGCTAAACGCTCTTTCACCTACCTCATTCTCATCGACCCTCTCTGAAAAAATGTCCACTTCTCCCTTCGTTGACCTCCACACCCCTTCTGACCTCACTGACTACTACAACCACACTCTCTCCTCCTGCCTTGACCAACTTGCGCCTATAAAAACCAAAACAGTTTCTTTCACCCATTCTGCTCCCTGGTTTACCCCTGAACTCCGCCTGATGAAAACTCGTGCTCGCCAACTTGAAAGACTCCGCAATAAAACAGGTCTTACAGTTCACTCCCAGGCCTACAAGGACCACATACAACACTATAAAGATGCCCTCTCCCGCGCCCGCTCCGCCTACTACTCTCAAATTATCCACTCTGGCTCCGGAAACCCAAAAGCACTCTTCTCTACAATAAACAAACTCCTCAGCCCCCTGAACACCACCACCCAGTCATTCACAATAGACAACTGCATCTCCTTCCTTTCATTCTTCCAACGCAAAATTGAAAACATCTACAACAGCTTGACCACCGCCGCACCCGCTCCCCCTCAAACCACCTGCCCCCCCTTATCCTGCCATCCCCTGTCTCAATTCTCCCCAGTCTCCCCTACTGACCTCTCTGAACTCCTCATCGGAATGAAAACTGCCACCTGCACTCTTGACCCCATCCCCTCCAGCTTTGTCAAGGCCTCCCTTCCTGCTCTCTCTCCACTTATCATTGCAACAATAAACTCCTCCCTGTCTACAGGCATCGTCCCACCATCCCTCAAAATTGCTGCTGTTACCCCCATTCTGAAAAAACCTGGACTAAACCCTGACACCCTAAATAACTTCAGACCCATCTCCAACCTACCCTTTCTGTCAAAGGTTTTGGAACGCGCTGTAGCCACTCAACTCAAACATCACCTCTCTGCCAATAACCTGTATGAAACATTCCAATCCGGATTCCGCTCCAACCACAGTACTGAAACTGCTCTCCTCAAAATCACCAACGACCTTCTCCTCTCCTCTGACGCTGGCAACCTCAACATTCTCATCCTCCTCGACCTCAGCGCCGCCTTTGACACCATCGATCACACCATCCTCCTCACCCGACTTGAAACCACCTTTAACATTACTGGCACTGCCCTCTCTTGGATTAAATCATACCTCTCTGACAGACGTCAGTTCATCTCCATCAATAACTGCAAATCCCCTACTGCTCCCCTCCCCCAAGGTGTCCCCCAAGGTTCAGTTCTTGGCCCCCTCCTCTTCATCCTTTACCTGTCCCCCCTCGGTCACTTAATCCGCCGTCATGGTCTCCAATTCCACTGCTTCGCCGATGACATCCAGCTTTTCATCTCCACCAAGTCCATCTCCACCGCCACCCACTCTATCCTGACAAACTGCATCACTGAAATAAAATCCTGGCTTCAAATCAACTTCCTCAAACTTAACTGTGATAAATCTGAAATAATCATCATTGGCCCAAAAACGCTCACCAAGTCCACCCATAACTTTGCCCTCAACATCGACGGTTTCCCAGTATCCACCTCCCCTCACATCCGGAATCTTGGCATCATCTTTGACCAAACCCTCTCCTTCGACAAATACACTAAACAGATCACAAAGACAGCCTTCTTTCACCTGAAAAACATCGCCCGTCTCCGTCCATCCCTCTCCTCCGTGGCTGCAGAAACCCTCATCCACGCCTTCATCACTTCCCGTCTGGACTACTGCAATAGCCTCCTTTATGGTTCACCCTCAACAATCACCAATAAACTCCAATACATTCAGAACTCCGCTGCCCGTCTACTCACCCATTCCCGGACCCGTGACCACATCACCCCCGTCCTTTACAAGCTTCACTGGCTCCCCATCTCCCAGAGAATCCAGTACAAAATCCTCCTCTTGACCTACAAAGCCCTCCATAACCTGGCCCCATCCTACCTGGCTGACCTCTTCTCCAGACACACTCCCACCCGCAACCTCCGCTCTGCTGGTACCAACCTCCTGACCCCCCCCCATCCGGACCAAATTTAGATCCTGGGGGGACAGGGCCTTCTCCATCGCTGCTCCCACCCTCTGGAACTCGCTACCTCACACCATCAGAGACTCCTCCTCACTCACCACATTCAAAACATCACTCAAGACCCACCTGTTCAACACTGCATTCAACATTTAACCCACAGCATCTAACCCCTGACTATCTCCTCTCCTTCTCCCTCCTTTGTGCTTTGAATATTTCCCTATTGATTCTTCTTTTTTTGCAATTGTTTTTATGTTTTGCTATGCATTATGTTTTGCACTCTGTCAAAGCGTCTTTGGGCTTCCTGAAAAGCGCTATATAAAATAAATGCATTATTATTATTATTATTATTATTATTCTTTCAGCATCTTGCGGTCTGCTCTCGGGCTGAACTTGCTGGGGCGGCCTGGCCTGAACAAGTTGGCAGTTGTATGGAATCTTCTCCACTTGTCGATGATCTTTGACAGTCGAATGGTTGATTTCAAATTGTTTGGAGATCTTTTTAAATCCCTTCCCAGACTCGTAGGCATCTATAACCTTCTTTCTGAAGGCCTCAGAGGGCTCTTTTGATCTAGGCATGGTGACACCACACACTTCAACAACAAAGAGCAAACCAAACTAAATGTCTGAGGTTTAAATAAGACAGGTTCCTCCAAGATCCTCGCTAACGATGTTCTAATCATTTGCACCTGAGCTGGTGCACCTGATTCTAATTTTAGGTATTTGAAGTAGTGATAAATGTCGGGGTGTACTTACTTTTTTCCACATGCGAAATTTGCATTTATTTTTATTTAAATTATACAATGGACTACAAAATGTAAATGTTTCATGATATTTGTTATATTATATCACCTTTATCTTCCCGGTGTGTGCCCTGGTTAAGAATAGGTACACCGTATCCCTGCGCATCGTAAGAGGCGACCAAGGGTTGGCGTCAGGAAGGGCATCCGGCCATAAAAACATTGCCTCAAACAGTGAACCATGATTGTCATGGGGCCCGCAAGGCCAACCCCCGCTCCAGTGGGGAAAATGGCCTTAAAACGATCATTCATTCATATCACCTTTATCTATCAATATTGTTTAAATGAAGATCAAATAGCTGTATGTTGAAATATGTTGAAAAAGTCAAAACTTTACATGGGGTGTACTTACTTTTTCACGTGACTGTATATATATACATGAATATCCCTTCCTCTTCTTTCATCCTCCTTGTTGTCGTTTTTACCTCCGCCACCGAAGGTGGATGGAGGTTACGTTTTCACCCATGTTTGTCTGTCCGTTTGTTTGTGAACAAAATATCTCAAAAATGTGACAAGGACAAAATGATTATATTTTGGTGAAGATCCGGATTCGGCTGCTTGATTTTTTAAAAGTGATTCTTCACCATTGGGAGATAGAGACAAAAACGATACAAAGCAGGATATCTCAAAAAGTTATGGACGGATTTGGACAAAACTTGTTGGACAGGTTGGGTGTGTGACAAGGAAGAATCGCTTCAATTTTGGTGAAGATCCGGATCCAAATCCAGCTAGTAGAATTTTTGAAGTGATTCTTCACCATTGAGTGATATGGCCAACCAGGCGGAGGTATGCTCTCTACTGAGTGCCGTTCTAGTTTGAGCTGGTATCTTGCTTGTTCATCCCTGTGTCCTCCTCTCCGTCTCATTCTTCCCTTCGTCCATCCGTCCTCCAAGCATCCCTCTGATGCGTCTCTCTACTCGGCTGTTGGTGTGTTTCCCTGATTTCAACAGTAGTGCTCTGTTGTTCTGTTCTGTTCTCTATCTCTTACACAAGCCTCAACAACAACAACAACAACAACAACAACATGCATTTTAAGGCCATTTTCCCTGCTAGAGCGGGGGTTAGCCTTGCGGTCAACATGACAATCATCTCCATTTTGCCCTATTTTCTGCATTTATCCACCCCCTTGCCCGCATTTCTTCTTCCACCATCTTTAGCCAAGTCTTTCTCGGTCTTCCCCGTCCTCTACTTCCTTCTACATTCATTTCCATCACTCTTCTCAACCAGTCACTTTCATCCTTCCTCAACACATGACCAAACCATCTCAACCTGTTTATCTTCACAGCATCAATCACAGGCTCTATTCCCATCATCTTTCGCAATTCATCATTTGTCTTCCTCTCTCTCAACGACACTCCGCACATCCACCGAACAATTCGCATTTCCACCCTTTCCAGGCTTCGTTGCTGCTCTACATTCATGACCCATGTCTCGCTCCCATAAATCATAACACTTCTCACACATGCAGCATACACCTTTCCCTTCAGCTTCAACGACACTCCCCTCCTCATCAGCACACCACTCAGTTCCCGAAACTTCTTCCATGCACATCTCACTCTCGCAACCGTTGCCGAGTCTGATCCACCTTCTCCATTCAGCATGTCTCCGAGGTAGCAAAATGTTTTCACACCTTCCAGCTTCACGCCATCTCCAAGATCCAACTCAACATTTCCTCCATCTGCAGCTCCCTCTGTGCACACCTTACATTTGAATGTAGCTGCCACATTGGTTAATGACCCTCTCAGACCACTACATTTTTGATGAACCCACTCAGCGCACATTGTACATTGAATGGAGTTCACTCCGACACCCTTCCTGCACACAGCACATGGCCACTTCCCAGTTCTTTCCACCTCACCACATGCTTTCCCACTTGCCATCACCTTCGTCTTTCCTATATTCACCTTCAGACCTTTTGTCTCCATACATTCCTTCCACTTGTTCATCTTTTCCTTCAGTCCATCCATACTTTCCGCAATCAACACCAGATCATCTGCATACAGCAACTCCCACGGTAAACCCTCCTTTACGGTCTTAGCCAGCACCTCCATCACAGCTACAAATAGTAGTGGACTTAGTACCGACCCCTGATGCACTCCCACCTTCACCTCAAACTCACCACTGTTCCCGTCCTTCGTCCTTACAGCTGTGTGCGCTCTTTTGTACATTGCCATCACAACACTGATCAACCATTCCTCCACTTCTAACTTCCTCAATGCCCATGTCAATACTTCGCGTGGAACCCTATCGAATGCTTTCCCCAGATCAACAAACCCAAGAAACAACTTCTTCTTCTTCTCCATGTACTTCTCCTGCAACTGCCTCACAATAAAGAGCGCGACTGTCGTTCCTCTTCCTGGCATAAATCCAAACTGCATTTCGTCGATCTTCACCTTCTTCCTTATCCTCCTCTCCAACACCCTTTCCAATACCTTCATTCCATGCTCCAATAACTTTATCGCTCGGTACGAGCCACACTACAGAGGGTCCCCTTTCCCCTTGTATAGAGGGACGAGGGTACTCAGTTCCCAACCCACTGGAATGCGACCTTCTTTCATCACCAGATTACAGATCACTGCCATTCTCTTCACACCCCAACTTCCTGCTGCCTTCAACATATCTCCCACAACTCCCGTCGGCCCTCCCGCTTTTGTACTCTTCATTGCTTTTATCGCTTGCATTTGAATTCGCCACTGGCTGGCTGGAACCAGGGTTTCGAACCCTGGTGTTGAGCTAGCGGCTAGGGTGTCAGCTTAGGATCCTAGGATCCTGGGTTCGAAACCCGGTCGATCGCTGAAACTGGACTGGACTGGGACTGGACTGGACTGGACTGGACTGGACGCCACTGGCTGGCTGGAACCAGGGTTTCGAACCCTGGTGTTGGGCTAGCGGCTAGGGTGTCAGCTTAGGATCCTAGGATCCTGGGTTCGAAACCCGGTCGATCGCTGAATTAACGCCAGGGGGGTTGACTCAGCCTGTCATCCTTCCGAGGTCGGCTAATTGAGTACCAGTTCACTGGTAATTCCCTGCTTGTCGTTAAAGGCGGCAAAAAGGGTTGGCGTCAGGAAGGGCATCCGGCCGTAAAACATTGCTTCAAAAAGGGGACCGAAAAACAACAACTACCACGGTTCCCGAAAAAGGCCAACCCCCGCTTGCGGGGAAAAATGGCCTCTAAAGGTGGTTTTTTTTTATTGCTTTTATCGCTTCCTCAACTTCCTTCGCAGTTATCTTCTCTGCCGGTCCTAAAACTGGGTTACTCTCTATGTTGCCATCCCATTCATTCTCTGTATTCAACAGCATTTCCATATATCTTTTCCATCTTCCATTAAATCCATCTGGGTCCACAACGATTTGTCCCACTTCATCCTTCAAGCAACTCACCCCCATCACATCACACCTCTCTTTCGCTATCTGCTTTGCAATCCTGAATACGGCTCTCTGACCCTCTTCCGAATCCAAGCGTTCTCCGAACATTTTCCTGCATGTTTCTTGCGCCTTTGCTACCTCTTTCTTTGCAGCCTTCTTGGCTGCCTTATAACTTTCATGCTCTGCTTTTTCTGCTCCCGTACCCTTCGCCTTCTGCCACTCCTTGAACTTCTTCCTCTTCTCGTCAATCCTCTTTCCAACTTCATCATCCCACCACCATGTTTCCGAGTGCCTCGGTGGTCCTTTTGTCCATCCACATACCTCACCAACGGCTCCCAACAGACTATCTTTCATTGACATCCAACCACTTTCAAGCTCAACCACATCATCCTCTACCCTACTCAGCCTCTCTTTTAATGCCTCCCTTACTGTCACCTCTTTCAACCTCCACACCTTCATTCTCGGTTGGTACTTCACCCGCCGAGCTCTCCTTGCACCTTTCACCCTTATGTCGCAGACAACCAAGTGGTGCTGTGAAACAGCCTCCTCCCCCGGGATCACCTTTGTGTCCCGGAGGTGCCCCCTATCTTGCCTACGCACCATCAGGTAGTCAACAGTTGTCGTCGACCCACCTGACATGTATGTAACAAGCTTATTATCCCCTTTCTGGAACTGAGTATTACAAATCAACAAATCAGCTCCATCAGCAAACTCCAAAATCCTTTCACCTTCTCCATTTCTCACACCATATCCGTAACCCCCATGAACTCCCTCAAAACCGTCCATACTCCTTCCCACATGTCCATTTAGGTCTCCTCCTACCACAACAACTTCCTCATCTTTCATGTTTTCCATCAGCTTTTCTATCGCACACCAGAACTTGTCCTTCTCTTCATCGCTCTGACCAACCTGCGGAGCATATCCCGAGATGACGTTCACCAAGAGCTTTCCAATCATCATTTTCACCATCATCAACCTATCACTCACTCTAGTCACACTCACCACACTGTCTACAAACTCCTCAGAAAACAGGACACCAACACCATTCACGCCCTCCGGGCACCCTTGCCACAGAAACTTGTATTTCTGTCCCTGCCTGCCCTTCACCAATCTCACACCACTTCCCTTCCATCTCGTCTCTTGCACACAACATATGTCCACTCTTCTTCTGATCAATACTTCCACCACTTCTCCTGATCTCCCTGTCATTGTCCCTACATTCCATGTCCCAAACCTCAGAAACCGATCTCCACTTCGGGCTGTACCCTGCCCATATGTAGTTGTAATTGTCATGGTTCTCTTTTTGAGGCAATGTTTTTATGGCCGGATGCCCTTCCTAACGCCAACCCTTTTAGTCGCCTCTTACGACACGCAGGGATACGGTGTACCTATTCTAACCAGGGTACACACCATATTACACAAGCCTCAACCTTGTATACAAAAATAAAAACAGGATACGAGACTTGAACTTGAATCCCAGCATCATGGGCGATGTGCTTCGATAGGAACACCAACCACACCAACCCAAAACTCGTGGTTTACACTTCTTCAGCACACAAGGCCATAAAATGATGGCAAGTCAACATTCAGGATATGAAATAGGACGATATTACTTTTGCCTGAAAAGGATAGGGCTTTATCTACAAATTAAGACAACTGGGTAAGAGTAACGTATGTGTAGCAATATAGCAATCAGTGACAAAGGACTCTTACCAACCTTTCAACAAGTCCCTGGCCAACCCGGAAGCCCATTACCTCCAGCTTGGCTGTGCACTTTCCATTGTCCTGCTAACACACAGTTGTCAGACTCTCCTTATCCGATTCATTGAAATACATGATAAAACAGCTTATTTAAGGTTTAATCTAAAATATACATGAGGCTTTTTAAATACAAATGTTGAATAAAATGTCGCTCACTACACCAAGGATATCAAACCCCTTTGTGTTACTTTGAAAATAATTATCTATACAATTATAAAATTGAAATCTTGCGTGTTTGTGTGTAACATTCGATCGGTCCGGGGGCGTGGCTTACCCCTTTGAGAGAGTAGTAATATCCAACATTTTATTAACTCGCATAGCTTTGATGCCTGTTTTGTAGGCCCGTGGTGTCTTGCTCTCTCTCTCAGTTTTATTTCAAATCAAATTCGATATATCATTTCATTTTTCACAGTCGCTAACATAGTTTTAGACTCGGTTGAAAAAAAACGGGAAGAAAATCCGATGAAAGTTTCCGTTTATAGAACGAAATGAATTCTGAAAGGCTTGTATCTTCAAGGCCATTGAGTCTGTCTCACGCCTTTATGTTCAATCTAAGTCGCCATCTGATTTCATTTTTATCGATGGTTTTAGACTCGGTAAAAGAAATAATTGAGAACATTCACGCACACACGGGAAATTGCAGAGATATATTTTTAAAATCGCGCCACGTTGATATACGAAAATACACCGCCTAAAATAACAGGCATACAGTATATATCTTCGTTATTTCATTCAACATTATTACCCGGAAGTAAAATATGTTTCAGGAAATTACCGAGAGATATTTCTTCGATTTTTAAAATTTTTTATATGCGCATACACTTTAAATAGGTTTATTTGAAATCTTTAATTTTCACAATGTAATTTATTTGTCATTTGATGATCGGCAAAACGATAGCACAAACACAATACTATTTGCAGGAAGAATGTCGTATCAACCCTCCGACGGCGCTACGGACGCGGACAACGAATCACACCTCACGTCTATGGACGCGAATAGCAACATCCGCACGAATCAGTCATCAATGATTTTTCATTGACGCGCCTGGAGGCACAGGGAAGACGTTTCTTATGAACCTGATTCTCTCTAAAGTGAGAGCGAGTGGAGAAGTTGCCCTTGCGGTGGCCTCATCTGGCATAGCTGCTACCCTCATGCCTGGTGGAAGAACAGCGCACTCAAGGTTCCAAATCCCTCTGACACCGAGGGAAGATGGCGTATGCAACATCGATAAAAATTCCACCATCGCAGACCTCTTTCGAAGTACAAAACTCATCGTGTGGGATGAGTGTCCTATGATCAGGAGAGAGAGTTTCGAGGCTGTGGATCGCACGTTGCGTGATGTATGTGACAAAGACGAGCCTTTTGGAGGGATCTTGACGATATGCTGTGGTGATTTCCGTCAACTTCTGCCCGTGGTGAAAAGAGGGTGTGATGCTGACGTTGAGAATGCGTGCATAAAGAAGTCCTACTTATGGCAGAGCTTTGGAATGTTTCACTTGAGAACTAATATGCGACTGACCGACGGAAGTGGGCAGTTTTCAAGATTTTTGCTCGACATCAGCGAGGATAGAATCGAGAAAAATGCGGATGATGAGATAGATTTGCCAGAGGATATACTGCTGACAGCGAGTGGGCTCGATGAGTGCATCGATACCATATATCCATCATTCGCCAATCCGATGGAGGTTTTTTCAGCAAGGTCTATATTAGTGCCCCTCAACGATATGATGCGAAACATCAATTCAAGATGCATCACAAGGTTCCCTGGTGCTAGCAAGGAGTATGCTGCGTTCAACAGTGTGACTGAGGGTACTGATGCGACGCACTTCCCAACGGAATTCCTAGATTCCGTTGAAGTCTCGGGATTGCCGCCGCACAACCTCGAGCTCAAAAAAGGATCCCCTATCATTTTGATGCGGAACTTGGACCCTCCGAAACTTTGCAACGGGACGCGCATGATTGTTGAGGACATGCTTCGAAATATTATAGTTGCGAGGATCATAAGTTCAACGTTTGAAGGCGAAACTGTAATGCTCCCTCGGATCCGACTAAATCTGTCGGAAGCTGAGGATATCTCTTTGCAGCGCTGCCAGTTCCCCATACAATCCTGCTTCGCAATGATGATCCATAAGGTGCAAGGGCAAACTATGGAGAATGTGCTGGTCTACCTGGAGAAACCGGTCTTCCAGCATGGTCAGCTGTATGTGGCGCTCAGTCGAGGGAAGAGGAAAGAGAACGTGCGAGTTTAAGTAAATGGAGGATCGTCGACAAAGAACATCGTCATCAGAAGTGTCCTCTGACAACAAAATCGTGGTAGTCCACGGGTCGCGTGTTTTTTCTAAAAAAAAAAAAAAAAAAAAACGTGATCGGAGATAAGGGCCGAAATCACGTGTCACAGGTAAGTGATTTAGAACGCTGGAGAGGTGAGCCTTATGGCTTGCTGGCCCAAATAATCTCCCTGATGATGTCCAGCGTTCGCTTTAGTTCTATTCTCATATCTATTCAAACTGACATTGACCCAACGGGTCATGGGTCGTCTAGTACTTTCTAAAAGTAGGCAAAAATGGTCTGCACATTTCAAGCTCTCCCATGTTGGCCCACTTTCTAAAATGGTTTTGAAAAACATTCTGTGCAGAGGCAGAACTTTCTTTCAGTTCCCAGCTCAACTTTTACAGAGATATAAATATATTTCAGCTTTCTCACTTTCATTCTAGTGGGGGGGGGGGGGGGGGGGAGGGGGGGGGGCTGTGTACTCAATTTCAAGTTAGTGTGCCGTTCATGTTAATTTTGGGCAATCACTATAAATGTATTCTACTGGGGCCTTATCAATCGGAAAAATGATGTCGCCATTTTTTTCTGTTGACCTTTAGTTACCTTGACTCAAGGTCAAAGTTCAAACGTCATTACAGTGACCATACTTCATTCAAAGTATATCGACCTTGGTACCAAAATGGGGCAAATTTCACAAGAAACATTGATTATGACATTTGTTTTGTCATTTGCCCTCTCAGATGTTTGCAATATGCAATATATACTTGGCGTTTTGACTTGTAGGAGTACATGATGTTTTGACTGATGACAAGGACATTTCGGTGAACACTGGCTGAATGTACTGCTGTCTGAATGCTCGTGGCCGGCCCTTGCAGTAGCCAACGGATGAAGGATTAAAGGGCTTTGGGCACATGCTTTTCTGCATCCTCAATTGTCAACTCTCCATCAAATTCCCATGGTTTCTTGACCTCATCAGCCATAGCTTCTCTTAGAATTGAAGCACTATCAAACATTTGGTGTATTTTACTATCAGCATTCTTTGCCATTGCATCTGATACTGCGGCATCACGCACTGCTGTGGTAAAAACCAGCTCTGACTGCCTGTGGGATTTTGGCCTCTTGAAGTGAACATTGTCTCTATGGGAGGCAATTTTCTGCTTCACATCACGTTTTTGTGGTAGTATGTGCACACCATTTGTTTCAAGAATACTGCAGTATGTGCTGTGCAGTTCCGACATGTTGAGCTTCGTACCATCTGTGAGAAGGCTTTTGACCAGGCTAAGAAACTCAATATCTGATGCAATTACACCAACATTTGTGTCTTCTGCTGGAGGTTGCCTGCCCTGGCTGTCTCGTTTTGGAGCTCGCTGAACATGCTTCACCCAACATGCCAGGTGATACTTCATGTCAATTTCACGAGCATCGTCCGCATTGATAGCAGCACTTAGTTGCACTTTCCATGTGTCATTGGTACTCTGTTCAACAGATTTCCGTATTTGCTCCCCTGCATTGAATGTGGAAACCTCATGTAAATCTTGACTGCTATCTTCTTGACAAAAGAAGCACAACTCTTTATTGTATGTTGGGGTTGCAGACCGAGTGAAACGTTGAGTGTCCACTTGGTTAGAAGCAGCTGCTGCTTGTTCATTTGGATTACTTGCACTAGAACAGCTAGGGTGACCACGTTTTTTCTGAATTTGCAGACTTTCTTGCTGTTGACATGCCTTCTCATAACACTTTCTAGCACGTTCAAGGTGACCAGAGTGACAGGTCTTACCGTAGCATTTGCGGTGCCATTGTGCTTTGTTGGCTTCCAAGTCTGTTTCTGTAACATTTTCCAGTCTGTGGCTAATCTCAGGGAATTCTCCATCTCCATACTGCCCACGTTTGTGAACAAAACTCAAAAACCTTGAATATGATTCAGATTCTGGCTCTGTTACAAGTCCATCACTGTCTGGCTTTTGACATACTATGCAGAGTTTGAAATTGGTCTCCTGCCTTGGTCGTTTGGCATCGAAAGGACTGTCTGGTCTCTGAAATTCCATCTTCAAGCTGATGAGCAGATGATTCACGTTTCTGTAACAGACAAATATTACAAACCATGATTGGGGCAAGGGCAAATCAATGTGTTCCTCACATAACTGAGACTAGTCAAAATAATTATTAAATGTGTATGAATGATAAAACGTTTTGTTAATGACGCAAAATATGAAATAGCAGAGTTAATTGGGATACACTACCTGTCGATAAATGAAATATTCTTTTCAAATTGATGAATTAAAATATCATTTACATAGTACGTTCGATCCAAGTTATCATTTGAAAGTATTAAATAATTTGACTTACCAATGGGCACTAATAAAAATCAAGGTATGAATGAGGTTGACTGTAGACCTACATGTAGATACTACAGGTCATTGTATCTTACAAAAGCATTAATTCTTTACCTTAACAGGATTGGAGTCCTTCCCTGAAAAGAGCAAACAGAATATATGTGTGACGCGAACAAGCAAAGTGATTTGGACATCTGCCAGAATCAATTTTGTGTTTTTAGGCAACAAATTAAATGTTAAAAAAACTAACAATGGCTAAAAACCCAACCAACATGAGCAATTGAGCATGATGAATGAACAGTATAAAGAAAAGCATTGGGAACCTGAATCCAAAAATCATTCTGGACATCCAACTTATTTTGCTTGATCGCATCACATGGTTAAAATGACATTTGGCATTTCACCTTGGGTCAAGGTAAGTAAAGTCAAGTACATGTCAAAGATCAGTTAATATGAAGAACATGTCAACAGAAAACAATAAGCAACATATTTTTCCAGTTTAGGATCCAGCACAACACATTTGAGATGGTAACTAATGATTGGCATTCAATAATAATGCGAAGTGATGGAATTTACGTGTCTAGTGAAGACTATATGTTAATTATGCATATTTTTTCTCTAATTAGGTAATTTGCTTATTAATTTGCATATTGCCCTCTCAGAGGGCAAATCTGAGAGGTCAAACGACAAAACAAATGTCATAACCAATGTTCCTTGTGAAATTTGCCACATTTTGGTACCAAGGTCAATATACTTTGAATGAAGTATGGTCACTGTAATGACGTTTGAACTTTGACCTTGATTCAAGGTCACTAAAGGTCAACAGAAAAAATGGCGACATAATTTTTCCGATTAGTAGGACCCAGTAGAATACATTTATAGTGGTTGCCCAAAATCAACATGAACTGCACACGAACTTGAAATTGAGTACATCGGTCCCCCCACTATCAGATGAAAATTAACAATTTTAGAAATTCGGCCTATGTTGACCTTTTGGCCGATGTTGACCTCTAAAATAGTTAGTGGTTGGTTTCAGTAGGCTGATCTGCAAATCCTATTCAGATTTCAAGTCAATAAAATGAAAATTTATGATTTTAGAGATTTGAAAAAAAGTGGTTGACCTTTGGTCTATGTTGATCTCAAAAATAGTTGGTGATTGAATCCAATTAGCGGATATGAAAATCCTATTCAAATTCCAAGTCAATCGGAAGAAAATTGAGGATTTCAGAAATTTGAAAAGAGTGGTTGACCTTTGGCCTATGTTGATCTTTTGACCTCAAAAATATATAGGATTTTGTCGGACCACAAACTCGACCATTTGGTGAGGTTTCGTGAAGATCGGTTTAAAATTGTGACCTGTAGGCAAGTATAAGTGAGCGGACAGACAAACAAAGACACACACAAACCGGAGCAAACTTGTCAAAAATTTTTTTTGGGCCAAGTAACAAACAGACAGACAGACAGAGTTCCTTTCATAATATAGATAATGAGTTGATACACAAGCAATAGATTGTATGCAATATAAAAATGCCCTCACCCTTCCCTTCGGAGAGAGGGTCACTCCCCCATTAAAAATATGTTATGCGCTATGTCAACGCCCTGACGCTCAGATTTTTAGATTACATTATTTTTTATCAATAGTCACTGGATTAGCCAAGGAAATGACTTCAGCTCCAAAATATGGATCTCATTTTCATAACAGCAGCATATTCAGTAATAAATGCTCAAAATGGCAACTCGCTAAAAAAAACAAACAAACAAACCACCTTTAGAGGCCATTTTTCCCCGCAAAGCGGGGGTTGGCCTTTTTCGGGAACCGTGGTTGTTGTTGTTTTTCGGTCCCCTTTTTGAAGCAATGTTTTACGGCCGGATGCCCTTCCTGACGCCAACCCTTTTTGCTGCCTTTAACGACAAACAGGGAATTACCAGTGAACTGGTACTCAATTAGCCGACCTCGGAAGGATGACAGGCTAAGTCAACCCCCCTGGCGTTAATTCAGCGATCTACTGGGATTCGAACCCAGGATCCTAGGATCCTAAGCTGGCACCCTAGCCGCTACACCAACACCAGCTAAAAGGCAGCAATAATACGTTCTCCGCACAACCCAACTCACACTGTCATCCTTTTCTATAGACTTGAATATGTACGAAATGACTTCCATGTGCAGAAACTCAAAAAGTGCTTCATCAGCCATTCTTACACCTTCACCCTGAAAAACAAACAAAAAAAATCCTAAAAGTACACAACAGGCAAACTTTTTAACAAGAAGTCGTCATGCGTACCACGATACTTGCAACCCCCCACCCCCAAAGGTTTTCCATTGATACAGCAAATTGTCCATTTCATGAAGATTAAAATTAATGATCTTGATCAAAGCTCGGGTCAACAGGATGAAAAGTGACGATTTTTCAGATGAAAAATGATTTTAGAAGTTTGACCTTGAGTTGTCCTTTGACCATTTGACCTCATAAATAGGTGGTTTCCCAATTCAGTGAGGCAATACACAAATGCTGTTCTATTTTCAAGTCAATCGGATGAAAATTGATGGGTTTTCAGATGAAAATTGATTTTGGAAGTTTGACCTAGAGTTGACCTTTGACCTCAAAAATAGTTGGTTGCCTAATTCAGTGAGACAATATGCAAATGCTGTTCAATTTCCAAGGCAGTCGGAAGAAAATTGACGGTTTTTCAGATGAAAAGTGATGATTTTGTAAGTTTGACCTTGAGTTGACCTTTGACCGATTGACCTCAAAAATAGTATGTTTCCCAATTTAGTGACTCGATATGCAAATGCTGTTCAATTTTCAAGTCAATCGGTTGAGAATCGACGGTTTTTTAGATGAAAATTGATGATTCTAAAAATTTGACCTTGCGTTGACCTTTGACCTTTTGACCTCAAAATAGTTCATTTCCCAATTTATTGACTCAATATACAAATGGTATTCAATTTTTAAGGCAATCGGATTTAAAATGGTGATTTTAGAAATTTGACCTCCAGATGACCTTTGACCTCAAAATCAATAGGCTTCTCAATTGGGACGACCGAGACAACTTGGTGAAGTTTCGTGACGATCGGTTGAGAATTGTGACGTGTAGGCTCGTGACAAACAGACAAACAGAACTACAAGCGCAACCGACCAATATACTTGAAAAATCTTCGATTTTGCAAGTAATAAAACACGTCAAAGGTCAATAAAACTTCTTTTTTAAGGATACAAATACATTTTGTTATTATCTTGTTATTTTAACATTTTTTTCGAATACAGACATTAAGAGGAAAATACATTTTCAAACTATTTGAGGTTGAATTGTTTTTTTAAAAATCTCTTTTAAAAAATAATAATAATAAAATAAAAACGTTTTTCCAAAAGCCAAGAAGTCCATACTCAACAAGAGAACATACATTGTGTGAAGATATCTCTCTATCACACACACACACACACACACACACACACACACACACACACACACACACACACACACACACGAATTGTAATTTGTTCAGGGTGCCGGCAATAACTCGCCACCTCTTTGCGACCGCAAGCTCTAACATTCATCAACTGATGCCAGCGGACAGGACAACATATTTCACGTCCATCTGAGGGACGGTGTGTACATTGAAACACCAGACTGAGTTTATATCTGGGTTGAGATTCAAACCCAAGCTACACAGCTCAGACGAGTTGACATACCTTTGGGCTATCCCGGCAACTACCTCTTCACACAATATATGTGCAGGAAATACAAATCTATTTGCAGGTCAGTGGAAAATAAAAAAGGAAAGTTATATTATTCATTGAAAGACAACTGGTTCTTATGATAGGCACATCTTACTATAATTCACCAAATGTCTGTCTTCCCGGGTACCGCAAAAACGGCTGAACCGATCGCAACAAAATTTTGGGTGGGTAATCCTGGGACCCCCTGGAGTAAAATAGGCGATATTGTTTTTCCAATTTTTCCAATATCCAATTTTTCCAGTTTTCCAGTTTTTCCAAACACGATGGAATAATATTTACCGACATGAACAGTGATTTGGCTTTTAATGAAATTATACAAATACTGTTTAGATTTTGATGATTTGCGTGTGATATGATTTAACGGATGTTTATATAAATCGTTTAAAATAAAAAGCCTTCAATTTCTGATATTTTGCCTTTTCATTTGGGCCTCCCAATTGAAGCCCCGCCCTTAGGGCGGGTACCGTTGCTAGTTTATCAAATCTAACCCATTCCATTCTTGCAAGCAGCAGCAATGACGTCTAAAAATTATCATGTCAAATATGTGGTACTGTATATTCATTTCCATATGCAGCACAAATGTGTTACATGTACATCTCCATATTAAACAGTACATTTTGGAGATTGCCATATTACATTTGTGTATTAGCAGCTTAAAACAGGTTTTGGAATACTTTCAAGGCAAAAGGGAAACTAGAGTGAGCATTTATCAATGTAGAGCCTTGCCAAGGTTAAATATATTACAGTATGTCTGGGAATGAGCTATCAAAATGTAGATCTGCATGTGAACTCACACCCTCGGACACAGCGCCACCTGGTGGGCCAGGTTCACTGGAAGACAGGTTTGGGGTGATATCAGACCAGCTAACGAAGTTAAACCAATGGCATTCCGAATGCATGGTGCCAATTCAACCAATAAACCTACGTGATTTTTATATGGAGAGATTGAAGCTCATAGAAGAGCTGAATGACAGAGGGTGCCAAAGACAGAGGCACGGACAGTGATCGAGTTGGCATACAAGTGAAGGCGTTGAACTGGGGAGGAAAATACTTCAAGGCAACATTTATTGGGACATACAAACAGGACAAGGAAAGCGAGTGAGCTGAGTTGACAAGGGACTCTAAATAGACATAAAAAGCAGACAAACAGAGTAAACGTTTGTCAGCTTTACTATCTCTTCTGTGATGCAGATGCACAATCAGAAACTAGAACGGCCCTCTTCGACGTCAACCGATATGCCTACGCCCACATAATACATCATTATACACACTAGTACAAAATTTGATTTCAAACCCTTCAGCTGTTCTCAAATATCACATTTTTACCTGAAATGACCTCTGACCTTTGATGCCAAAATTTAATCCATTTATCTTTACATCATTATACATACTTGTACTCAGTTTGACTTAGTGCCCTTCAGCCGTTCTTAAATTATTGCGCTAAGACAAACTTATTACAGAAACTGACCCTCGACCTCTTGATGTAAAAGTCGAATCAGTTCATCTTTGCATCATAATATATACTTATACAAAGTTTGGTCAAAATCCCATCACTGGTTCACACGTTAGCTCAGTAACAGAATTTTTACCTAACAAGACCTCTGACCTTTGCCCTCTTGACCCCAAAATCTAATCAGGTCATCATCATTATACATATCTGTACCAAGTTTGACATAGATCCCTTCAGCTGTTCTCAAGTTATTGCGGTATTGAAAACCTATCACAGAAACAAGGATAGACGGACGGACAACCTGAAAACACAGACTTTTCGGCGGAGGCATAAAAAACCCAAAAAATCGAATATACTCCAAATCCACCTCTTTCAAATCCAACTTCTTTCCTGAAATTCCTAGTAGTGTCCATTTGTTTTATACCATGTATCCCTCGCCTCCCAAACCCCCATCCCTTTCCCCTCCCCCCCCAGCCCTCTCCCTTCCATAGCTACCGACGTCGCTGTTCTCGACTGTTGTTGTGCTTGTGTGCTTCCCTCTCTCTCCCCCTAGTCTCCCGCTACCTCTATTATATCTTTCATGTGTGTTTCTGTGTATGCTTTTGTGTTTGTTTTATGTGTTAGCTCTTACACGAGCCTTGACTTTGTATACAAATAAAAAAGAAAAAGAAAAACTCAATCTCCCATGCACAGTTACTCCATCATTCCATATCCCTTCTATTTTTCAATATCTCCAAAGTGAATCATCACTGAATAAAACGTTTATTCCGTTAAAAGCTCTCAATAAGACTTATAAAACGATTCTAAAATGTATTTCAACAGATTTTTACTCCTTACGATTCAGTCAGGAACAATCCATTCGTTCTTCTTAAAAATGGCTTCCTTTTCTTTTTCCACAAGGCTTATTTCTCAAAACCTCTTCACTAAAATGCTTAGTTCATCCAGCCTCATCTTTCACCTACAGCCCCATTTTTCTGTTCCTTCAAACATTTTTTTTTTAAACCATCCCAACCATGAGGCCTATCACTGTTTTTCCAGTTTTGGAATCCATGAGATGTCAATTTTGGAGAGGTTGTGTGCACACAACAACTCCTCCATGTCAGTACCCTCACATCATCTCCCCCCCACACCCCAACCCCGCTTACCCCTCTCACCTTCCACCTCATCCTGTACCCTGTTGGCTTCCTCACAACCCCTCACCCTCACGGTTTCCCCTTCCCCACTTCACCACACCCTCCCGGCTCAACGTCGTGGAACCATTCCCCTTTCTCTTTCTGCTGTTCCTTTTGTTATGTTGCATGCTGATCCGTTCTGTGTTCTTCCTCTTCCACGAGCCTCATCTCGATAGACAAGAAAAAGCTGAAAAAGTGTGGGCGAAGAGGACAGCAGTCAGGGACAATATAAAAGATCATAAATATGAATAGGGAATAACACGAGATGGCGATGGCTCCCCATGTAATGGGAGTGGAGAGAAGAACATGATTAGACAAACAGAGGAAATTCCACAGTCTTGGGTACATTGGGGGTGTGCAGGGGAGTGTTAGGGAGGTGAGAGTGGAGGTCAGCATTTAGTGTGGGGATGGTGAGGTTAATAAGCAGAGCAAGTGTAGCCTGGTTGGACCTGTGAGGGACAAATCACAGTGATGGCAGATGGGCCGAGACCAGAAATTAGTTGATCGAAAACTGCTTCGATACCTGTTTGTGATGGGAGAGGAACAGGTTAGCCAAATAATCTTTATATAGAAACAGAGTAAGTGTTTGGCTCTTAGAAGTACAGTAGATGATTGACCAGCTTTGTATTCTCTCCAAATGGACAAGGATGATGAGGCTGCAGCCTGTCATGGTGTGAGAGACTGTATGGTAAATAGGGGTCATCAGAGGCCAAGTGGGTGACATGAAGTCAGACTCTGCCTTGCAGAATGCCAGCCTCGAAGAAGAGGTTTAAATATGGAACACCAGAAAGTGATACACATTGATTGCAAATAAAGTGCTCCACACAAAAATCCGACAGCCAATCAAGGAAAGAACCTCCGATGCCTTTGGCAGAAACTTGAATGATCAAAATTTGGTGTCGGTGAATTATCTGTGCACTTGACTTGCACTAACCCACTGATGCTCGAACATGTTTTTCAGGGTTGAAGTTGATGAAAACAACCCAAATTGTACGGTAGACAAGGTTAATCAAGTAAACTACACATGGAATGATGATGGATGGAGGTTATGTTTTCACCCATCTGTTTATTTGTCTGCTCCGTCTATGAGCAGGATATCTTAAAACGTTGTGGGACAGATTTGGACGAAAGTTGGTGGAGGAGTTAGGTACGTGACAAGAACAAGACGATTAGATTTTCATTAAGGTACGGATGCAGATCAGGCCTATCAGTGGGATACAAAACATAAATTGTTCAGCCTGGTGGAGGTATGCGCTCTACAGAATGCTGTTCTCGTTTTCTCTGAATCAGCAGACAAGAAAGTCACCATAGCCCGCCTTCCTCAGGGATCAGCAACTGTCTGGCAGAAAGGGGAACCATCTCAAAAATGGCAAAAGGGAATTTACAGGGAGGCAGGTGGGGTCTTTAATTGAGACCATGAATAATGTGGTTCCACAATGATGCTTTCTACCTTGGGGACAGGTAGAACAAAGGAGAGAAAGTCATGAAAGCTGACCCACTGCTTGCACGCATGGAAAAATTCCAACAGCTAGTCAAGTAGGGGACCTGGGTCTCCGCTTGCGGATAATTTGCAAACCATTGCTGGGCGTCAGGCGGCATCAAATGCCCAATAAACGTCGATAGAAGGCCCTGACATATTGCTCCATATCAAGAGCATCAATACATTGCTGAGAAAGTCGAAGAAGCATGCCACGTGTTCAGTAAGTACTATGGAAGCCAATGCGATGGTCAAAGGTCATATGGTTGGAGGAGACAAGAGACTCGAGGTAGGTACCAATAATCAATTCCATCAATTCAAGAGAAGACTTGAGAAGATCATCTTGGCACCATTCTTATGAATTGCAGCAGATTTGTCGACTTTGCATCATCAAGGTGGTCATCCATCATCGGAGAAATACCTGCAAAACAACATGGAAAGAAAACATCGGATAAGATACACACGACTCAAGGATTAAAGTACTAATCCTATCTAGTCCAGTTGCTGTGGAAGTGTCAAGATTTGCAGAACCTCTTCAACCTCAGGGGCTCACATGATGAAGGGAGTAATCAGTGAGAGATTGGTCATAGGTGGGGACGGATTTGACATTTTGCTTGTGCTAAAGCAGATTGCCTTAACATATCATCTTTGTGATGTCACAAAGCAGAGTGCTTCACACGGAAGGGGGAAAAACCCCCCGAGCTGCTTCCTGGCAACTGCTTTACTGCGTGGTAGAGGGTAGATGGAAGCATGAAGGAATGAACTGATGAAGGAGAGAAGAATGTTGTGAAATGAGCCACAGGAAGTGCTAATGGCTCGAGTTAAAGTGATGGTGGTGGACAAGTCTGTGGAAGAGATATCAGACTCGAAAACTTTGCATGCAGGTGGTTGCATCACCGAGTGCTCAGTCTGTCAGGTAGACTTTAAGCTGGCTGTCCCATCTGCTAGCATTAGCTTAACGACAGTGAAATAAAATTCTCAGTGTCTTTCACGAAGGGCAGGCGATGCAATGACTTCCATCGTAAAGGCAATGGCAAACCACCTAATGCAATCCTTGACGTGAGACTCTTCGTGCGGTCTACCAGACGACGTAACGTTCCTTTAGTAGCTAGCTGGGAAAAAAAATCCTGTGGATTACCAATAGAAGCTTCCAGAATCAGCCCAATAAGCATCTTGCTTTCCATAAATGCAATCAATGTACAATCAACACAAATCGCTGTGGATGGATTCCAATTTGAAATAATCCGGAAAGTCATTGCAAGTCATCTGATCATGTGCTTGTTAAAGTGGACATCTCTCTGACCATTCTCAGAGAGCCTCCTCAGCGTCGACGAGTCTGGCATTTCACTCAGGCCAACTGGCACGGTCTTCAAGCAGCCATCAATCATCTGGACTGGTCTCCCATCTCTACTGCCTCTGACATCAACTCATCCTGTGAATTCTTCCAAAGTAAATTGCTCTCTCTCATGCACAGATTTATCCCATCTCGTCTTCAGTTGTCATACCCTTCCTCCCGTCCATGGTACACGGATTCTTGTGTTGAGGCTATTGCCCAGAAACAACTTGCTTTCGTCTCCTGGAAAGCAAATCCAACGGAAGGAAATCTCATTTCCTTTCACAAAGCCCGAAACAAGTGTGTGTCCACCCTCAGGAGAGCCAGGAAACAATATCTCTCCGTTCTCAGGACCGAACTGTCTTATCTGTCTCCCTCTTCCAAATCCTGGTGGCGTCTGGTCAAATCTGTTTCTGGTGTTTGTTCCCCCTCCATCCCCTCCCTCACCTCAAATGGCCACACGGCTGACTCCGCACGTGAAAAAGCTGAATGCCTCAACTCTGTGTTTGCCTCTAAATCTTGTGTCCCAAACCCATCCCTCTCCATACCCAGTCGTACCCAGCTGCTCCTGGACTCTGTGTCCTTTCCTCCTGACAAGGTGGAAAAGTTTCTGTCAACCCTCGACTCTGATTCTGCAACTGGACCTGACGGCATCAGCCCACGGGTCCTAAAATCATGTTCTTCCGCTCTTTCACTCCCTCTCTCTGTTCTCTTCACCCTCTCTTTTGCTCAAGGTCATCTTCCATCTGCTTGGAAATCTGCCAACATCACCGCTTTGCACAAAAAGGTGCAAAAACAGATCCCAGCAACTACAGACCAATCAGCCTTCTCCCAATTATCAGCAAAGTCATGGAATCCATCATTGCTTCAGATATGAAATCTTTCCTCTTCTCCAATGGCTTGATCTCTGATCATCAATTTGGTTTCAGGCCTGGACACTCCACTCTGGACATGCTGCTTCTGCTTTCTCAACAATGGATGGAGGTCCTCAATGCCAAACAGGAAATTAGAGCAGTCTCCCTTGACATATCACGTGCCTTCGATACGGTCTGGCACCCCGCTCGGCTCACCAAACTCTCCTCTTTTGGTATCCATGGAAATCTCCACGCATGGCTGGCGGACTTCCTCTCTGGTCGTAGTCAACGTGTGGCCCTGAATGGGTGTCTCTCATCTCCTCTTCCTGTTCAAGCTGGAGTTCCCCAAGGCAGTGTTCTGGGCCCTGTGCTTTTTCTGGTCTTCATCAATGATCTCTCTGACTCTCTTGAAAATCCTCTCTTATCTCTTTGCTGACGACTCTACTCTCTGTCACTCCATTCTTCATCCCTCAGATCGGCAGTCTGCAGCCTCCTCACTCTCTGCAGACCTTGACAAAATCACACACTGGGCATACAAGTGGAACATGTCTTTCAATGCTGACAAATCTCACACTCTCACGATGTCTCTCCGAAAAGACCGACTGGACAACCCTCCCATCCACTTTCTGAATAATCCTCTCCAAGAAGTTCTGTCACTCAAGCTTTTGGGTCTCACTATCTGCCATGATCTTTACTGGGAAAACCACATTTCAAATCTGGCCTCCAAAGCCAGTCGCCGACTGGGCATCCTCCGTCGTGCGAAGTCCTTCCTTGGCACACCTGAGCTCCTCACCACATACAAGGCTTTCATCCGCACTCAATGGAATACTGCTCTCCCCTCTGGGCTGGTGCTCCTGCCTCACACCTAGCTCGCCTTCACGCTGTCGAAACCAAAGCATTCAGAATCATTGGAATCTCCCGCGATGAAGCTAACTCCAAGGGCCTTTCACTCACTCACCGCAGGCAGGTTGGTGGTCTTTCCGTCTTCTACCGACTCCTCTCTGGCCTTGCCCCCCCAGCTCTCTCTGGGCTCTGTCCCGCAAATATTCCTACAGGTCGCACAAGATCTGCCTGCAACACTCTTATGGTTAAACTGCCAAAATCAAGACTTTCTGCTCACCTTCACTCCTTCATTCCTCTTTTCTCCCACCTCTGGAACAAACTCCCTCACTCTCTTCAATCCCACTCCACCCTCCAAGTCTTTAAAACAGCTGTTCACCACCATCTCTTATCTTCCCCCATCCAAAACGTTGATCTTTTCTACCCCAGCTAATTTCACCCCAATTCCACTTTTTTGAAATACCAACTTCTGTCCAGGAAGTCCTTGGTGTCCTTGTGTTTTATACTTCTCCCCCCCCCCCTCCTTCCCATGCCTCCTCCCCCCAGGCCCTCTCCCTTCCACACATCTCCCTGCTCTTGGATGCTGTGTTTGTGTGCTTCCCCTTCTCTCCCCATCTTGTCTTCCGCTCCCTCTTTTTGGGTATTTTGTTTGTCTGGTTGTTTTGTTTGTGAAGTAAATGTTAGCTCTTTCACGAGCCTCGATTCAGTATACAAAAAAAATAATAAAATAAATAAATAAATAAATAATATAGCGTTCTTGTAAACTTATGGGTACATTTCGCAGGTATTTATTATCAATACTTAACGCCATGGTTATGCCTCATGGTGTGATTGTGCAAAGAAACAGCATTTGCAGTTACACGGATGTAAATCAAGACATAATAGCCGGCGAAGCCGGTGTTGTCAATAAACGAGTACGTATTATGTTGAAAACCTGATTATGCCTTGGCTCGAGAATCCGAAGCGCAGTGGGCGCAGCCATCTTGCGTGGGCGGAAGTATGCATAACAAATTTAAAACGTTCATTTGGAGTTTCTTTCACCCGTCGTCATTTGATTCACAATCTTATGCACCTCCGATGTATTAATAAAATAATTTAAGACCAACATCGGCCCGCACGGGCCTGGTTATCTTCAACAAAACGCATCACCAAACACCGGACCCAATGAGAGTCGAGCATTTGCAAAAATATTTCTAAAATGAAAGCGCTCAATGGTGGGGTGCGTGGGCACCATCGACCGGATGCGGAGGTTTGCATAAAACAATTGCGAAAAAGTTCAATAGGACTTTGTTTCACCCGTCGTTCTTTGATTCATAATCTAATGAAACCTCTCATTAGTAATTAAAATACGTTAAGACCAACCTCGTTATCTTCAACGAAAATCGTCATCAAACACCAGAACCAATTATTATTACGCGTTTCGGACGGTGAAAACGGCGTCAAAGATTCTAAAATTGACGAAGAATTATTTTTTAGAAATCTCGCGGCCGTACGGGATAGTTTTTCACGGCCAGAAATATGTTATAAGCGGTTTACATATTTAGTTTAGAAATACGGATAGTTTTTCACGGCCGGAAATATCCGAAGTTGAGATGGAATTCACCGAATTAATCACTGCAAGCTAACGTCTGCTGGTGGAGGAAGCTGCCGTGCCCGGAGGGTCAGATAACCAGCCCTGGCGCCTGACAGCGACTGAAGTTAGAAGACTACACACTTACTGTGAAAACGTATGTTAAGCCCAGTTAAAAATAGGCCTTAAGCTAGCACATCGTATAGTTACTTCCTTAAGCATCTTGTGACATTTATTGTATTGTATGCAGGTATTGCCATTGGGGAGGACTGTGCTCTTCTCTTTTACCAAGTCTTACCAGGTACGGTACCTACTACACCTACCTACTACCAACTACCTACCTACCTACTACCAACTACCTAACCTACTGATGCCATGGTGATGGGTAAAATAGTGGCAAGAGGTTTTGGCTTCGCCGGCTCATTGCGGCTTTGCAGTCGGTACTAGTAGCCGGCGAAGCCGGTGTTGTCAATAAACGAGTACGTATTATGTTGAAAACCTGATTATGCCTTGGCTCGAGAATCCGAAGCGCAGTGGGCGCAGCCATCTTGCGTGGGCGGAAGTATGCATAACAAATTTAAAACGTTCATTTGGAGTTTCTTTCACCCGTCGTCATTTGATTCACAATCTTATGCACCTCCGATGTATTAATAAAATAATTTAAGACCAACATCGGCCCGCACGGGCCTGGTTATCTTCAACAAAACGCATCACCAAACACCGGACCCAATGAGAGTCGAGCATTTGCAAAAATATTTCTAAAATGAAAGTGCTCAATGGTGGGGTGCGTGGGCACCATCGACCGGATGCGGAGGTTTGCATAAAACAATTGCGAAAAAGTTCAACAGGACTTTGTTTCACCCGTCGTTCTTTGATTCATAATCTAATGAAACCTCTCATTAGTAATTAAAATACGTTAAGACCAACCTCGTTATCTTCAACGAAAATCGTCATCAAACACCAGAACCAATTATTATTACGCGTTTCGGACGGTGAAAACGGCGTCAAAGATTCTAAAATTGACGAAGAATTATTTTTTAGAAATCTCGCGGCCGTACGGGATAGTTTTTCACGGCCAGAAATATGTTATAAGCGGTTTACATATTTAGTTTAGAAATACGGATAGTTTTTCACGGCCGGAAATATCCGAAGTTGAGATGGAATTCACCGAATTAATCACTGCAAGCTAACGTCTGCTGGTGGAGGAAGCTGCCGTGCCCGGAGGGTCAGATAACCAGCCCTGGCGCCTTACAGCGACTGAAGTTAGAAGACTACACACTTACTGTGAAAACGTATGTTAAGCCCAGTTAAAAATAGGCCTTAAGCTAGCACATCGTATAGTTACTTCCTTAAGCATCTTGTGACATTTATTGTATTGTATGCAGGTATTGCCATTGGGGAGGACTGTGCTCTTCTCTTTTACCAAGTCTTACCAGGTACGGTACCTACTACACCTACCTACTACCAACTACCTACCTACCTACTACCAACTACCTAACCTACTGATGCCATGGTGATGGGTAAAATAGTGGCAAGAGGTATGCAGGTATTGGGGAGGACTGTCTGCTCTTCTCTTTTACCAAGTCTTACCATGTACGGTACCTACTACACCTACCTACTACCTACCTACCTACTACCAACTACCTAACCTACTGATGCCATGGTGATGGGTAAAATAGTGGCAAGAGGTTTTGGCTTCGCCGGCTCATTGCGGCTTTGCAGTCGGTACTAGTAGCCGGCGAAGCCGGTGTTGTCAATAAACGAGTACGTATTATGTTGAAAACCTGATTATGCCTTGGCTCGAGAATCCGAAGCGCCGTGGGCGCAGCCATCTTGCGTGGGCGGAAGTATGCATAACAAATTTAAAACGTTCATTAGGAGTTTCTTTCACCCGTCGTCGTTTGATTCACAATCTTATGCACCTCCGATGTATTAATAAAATAATTTAAGACCAACATCGGCCCGCATGGGCCTGGTTATCTTCAACAAAACGCGTCACCAAACACCGGACCCAATGAGAGTCGAGCATTTGCAAAAATATTGCTAAAATGAAAGCACTCAATGATGGGCGCCATCTACCGGATGCGGAAGTTTGCATAAAACAATTGCAAAAAAGTTGAATAGGAGCTTGTTTCACCTGTCGTTCTTTGATTCATAATCTAATGAAACCTGTCATTAGTAATTAAAATAAGTTAAGACCAACCTCGTTATCTTCAACGAAAATCGTCATCAAGCACCAGAACCAATGAAATTCGAGCATTTGAAAAAATATTATTACGCGTTTCGGACGGTGAAAACGGCGTCAAATATTCTAAAATTGACGAAGAATTATTTTTTAGAAATCTCGCGGCCGTACGGGATAGTTTTTCACGGCCAGAAATATGGTATAAGCGGTTTACATATTTAGTTTAGAAATACGGATAGTTTTTCACGGCCGGAAATATCCGAAGTTGAGATGGAATTCACCGAATTAATCACTGCAAGCTAACGTCTTCTGGTGGACGAAGCTGCCGTGCCCGGAGAGTCAGAGAACCAGCCCTGGCGCCTGACAGCGACTGAAGTTAGAAGACGACACACTTACTGTGAAAACGTATGTTAAGCCCAGTTAAAAATAGGCCTTAAGCTAGCACATCGCATAGTTACTTCCTCAAGCTTCTTGTGACATTTATTGTATTGTATGCAGGTATTGCCATTGAGGAGGACTGTCTGCTCTTCTCTTTTACCAAGTCTTACCAGGTACGGTACCTACTACACCTACCTACTACCAACTACCTACCTACCTACTACCAACTACCTAACCCACTGATGCCATGGTGATGGGTAAAATAGTGGCAAGAGGTATGCAGGTATTGGGGAGGACTGTCTGCTCTTCTCTTTTACCAAGTCTTACCATGTACGGTACCTACTACACCTACCTACTACCAACTACCTACCGACCTACTACCAACTACCTAACGTACTGATGCCATGGTGATGGGTAAAATAGTGGCAAGAGGTATGCAGGTATTGGGGAGGACTGTCTGCTGTTCTCTTTTACCAAGTCTTACCAGGTATGGTACCTACTACACCTACCTACTACCAACTACCTACTACCAACTACCTAACCTACTGATGCCATGGTGATGGGTAAAATAGTGGCAAGAGGTTTTGGCTTCGCCGGCTCATTGCGGCTTTGCAGTCGGTACTAGTAGCCGGCGAAGCCGGTGTTGTCAATAAACGAGTACGTATTATGTTGAAAACCTGATTATGCCTTGGCTCGAGAATCCGAAGCGCCGTGGGCGCAGCCATCTTGCGTGGGCGGAAGTATGCATAACAAATTTAAAACGTTCATTAGGAGTTTCTTTCACCCGTCGTCGTTTGATTCACAATCTTATGCACCTCCGATGTATTAATAAAATAATTTAAGACCAACATCAGCCCGCACGGGCCTGGTTATCTTCAACAAAACGCGTCACCAAACACCGGACCCAATGAGAGTCGAGCATTTGCAAAAATATTTCTAAAATGAAAGCGCTCAATGATGGGCGCCATCGCCCGGATGCGGAAGTTTGCATAAAACAATTGCGAAAAAGTTCAATAGGAGCTTGTTTTACCCGTCGTTCTTTGATTCCTAATCTAATGAAACCTCTCATTAGTAATTAAAATACGTTAAGACCAACCTCGTTATCTTCAACGAAAATCGTCATCAAACACCAGAACCAATTAATTATTATTACGCGTTTTGGACGGTGAAAACGGCGTCAAATATTCTAAAATTGACGAAGAATTATTTTTTAGAAATCTCGCGGCCGTACGGGATAGTTTTTCACGGCCAGAAATATGGTATAAGCGGTTTACATATTTAGTTTAGAAATACGGATAGTTTTTCACGGCCGGAAATATCCGAAGTTGAGATGGAATTCACCGAATTAATCACTGCAAGCTAACGTCTTCTGGTGGACGAAGCTGCCATGCCCGGAGAGTCAGAGAACCGGCCCTGGCGCCTGACAGCGACTGAAGTTAGAAGACTACACACTTACTGTGAAAACGTATGTTAAGCCCAGTTAAAAATAGGCCTTAAGCTTGCACATTGTATAGTTACTTCCTTAAGCTTCTTGTGACATTTATTGTATTGTATGCAGGTATTGCCATCGGGGAGGACTGTCTGCTCTTCTCTTTTACCAAGTCTTACCAGGTACGGTACCTACTACACCTACCTACTACCAACTACCTACCTACCTACGACCCACTACCTAACCTACTGATGCCATGGTGATGGGTTAAATAGTGGCAAGAGGTATGCAGGTATTGGGGAGGACTGTCTGCTCTTCTCTTTTACCAAGTCTTACCATGTACGGTACCTACTACACCTACCTACTACCAACTACCTACCTACCTACTACCAACTACCTAACCTACTGATGCCATGGTGATGGGTAAAATAGTGGCAAGAGGTATGCAGGTATTGGGGAAGACTGTCTGCTGTTCTCTTTTACCAAGTCTTACCAGGTATGGTACCTACTACACCTACCTACTACCAACTACCTACTACCAACTACCTAACCTACTGATGCCATGGTGATGGGTAAAATAGTGGCAAGAGGTTTTGGCTTCGCCGGCTCATTGCGGCTTTGCAGTCGGTACTAGTAGCCGGTGAAGCCGGTGTTGTCAATAAACGAGTACGTATTATGTTGAAAACCTGATTATGCCTTGGCTCGAGAATCCGAAGCGCAGTGGGCGCAGCCATCTTGCGGAGGCGGAAGTATGCATAACAAATTTAAAACGTTCATTAGGAGTTTCTTTCACCCGTCGTCGTTTGATTCACAATCTTATGCACCTCCGATGTATTAATAAAATAATTTAAGACCAACATCGGCCCGCACGGGCCTGGTTATCTTCAACAAAACGCGTCACCAAACACCGGACCCAATGAGAGTCGAGCATTTGCAAAAATATTTCTAAAATGAAATCACTCACTGGATGGAGTGCTGGAGACAGCCATCGACCGGATGCGGAAGTTTGCATAAAACAATTGCGAAAAAGTTCAATAGGACTTTGTTTCACCCGTCATTCTTCGATTCATAATCTAATGAAACCTCTCATTAGTAATTAAAATACGTTAAGACCAACCTCGTTATCTTCAACGAAAATCGTCATCAAAGACCAGAACCAATGAGATTCGAGCATTTGAAAAAATATATTTTTACAAGCTTATTACGCGTTTCGGACGGTGAAAACGGCGTCAAATATTCTCACACTGACGAAAAATTATTTTTTAGAAATCTCGTGGCCGTCGGAGAACCGAATCAGCCAATCAGCGCCCTTGACACAGGACATCTTACCAGCGCCCTCGACACGTCTGCGACGCCGGGAACGAGGTTGGTACAAAACAACCGAATCACGCGTAAGCATATGCTGCTCGAAATAGTTCTCATCATATGCTCAAATTTCCTAAGCTAAATCGTCATTGCTTTGGGCACTGTTGTCTGTTACGGAGAAAGAACAAGAACCGAAATGAAAGGAAAAATGGTACAACCTCCACCAGTGCTATCATCACTGAAACATGATTCGACAACAGTCCGTGGTAACTTTGGAGAGGTTTTTACGTTGCACCAAGTAAAGCCATCGGATGTGACACCATTGTCTTCTTTTTGGGAATATGCTGCAGTAGATGTCCCTGGTGATGGGTCATGTTTTTTTGAGGACTGTCTGCTCTTCTCTTTTACCAAGTCTTACCAGGTACGGTACCTACTACACCTACCTACTACCAACAACCTAACCTACTGATGCCATAGTGATGGGTAAAAATAGTGGCAAGAGGCTTTGGCTTCGCCGGCTCATTGCGGCTTTGCAGTTGGTACTAGTATTTTCTTCATACATCATGTGATCAAAACGCAAACGATGCAACAAAGTAAATACGAACCGTATCGTTGATAGTCGATACTCTGTAGCTCTTATTCTGCTGTTTCACTTTATGAGGGTAGTCTTACGTTAGGGAGGTTTACCCGATTCACAACATTCACCATCAACTTCCGGGTGTCAAACGGAAGCGGAAATAGTAAAAAATAAATAAATTACAAACCGCTTCAACATTTTACATTTCTTTTTTTTTATTCTGTACTTAGCTAGAGTATTATATTATAATATATTATATAAAGTTGTAACAGAGCTCGTGCAAGTAAGAAAGTTTATTTTCTGGAATACCGATTCCTACACGTATTTGGTTTCACTCAGGAAATTTAATAAAAACTTTAACTCGAACCAAAAGTGTCAGTTTTTCAATATTTATATTTGAATACAATTTTGTTGTTTGTGGAAAAAGAATAATTTAATAAAAAATTATATTATGGTGTATAAATGTCGAAATCGTTTTAGAAGGTGAATAATAAATGCTGTTTTCTTTCTCTCACGTACACGTGATGATAATTGCTTTGTTGATTTATCTGGGGAACCGTAAATTTCATGGAAGATCATCTGGTGTGGATCACTGATCTCTAGTGTGGATATGGCAAGTCGACCGACCACCGACCACCTAACGTTCATGGTGGATCGAGTGCAATACACCGCGAGGAGTCCAAGTCAGGAGCAAATCGAACCACCACGATCTTCTAAAGCGCAAACGTCCTTTGAATATAATTGTTCAATTAAAAGCGGAGTAGTAATACTAATCGTATTCTGAAATCGTCACCATATCGGACTGTGAAAAGGTCAAACCTCACCAACTGCTGTATGAAGATCAATGGCAATGCATTGATATATATATAGATATACACATATGTAGCGGTTACCGCTGGAGGCACACAATCGCCTTGCACCGGCCAGAACACGGCCAGACGCGCCTCTCCCGGGCATGCCCGGACTCACTGTTCCCGGGCACGCCCGAACCTCCCGGGCACGCCCGGTCTCGTCTTTCCCGGGCATGCCCGCTCTCGCCTTTCCAGGGCTCGCCCAGAGCGTCCGGGCATGCCCGCTATCGCCTTTCCAGGGCTCGCCCAGAGCGTCCGGGCATGCCCGCTATCGCCTTTCCAGGGCTCGCCCAGAGCGTCCGGGCATGCCCGCTATCGCCTTTCCAGGGCTCGCCCAGAGCGTCCGGGCATGCCCGCTCTCGCCTTTCCAGTGCTCGTCCAGAGCGCCCGGGCACGCCCAGCCTCGACTTGCCAGGCCGCAGCCAAACACGCCCGGGCAGGTCCAGACTCGCCTTTCCAAGGCTCGCCCTTGACACCCGGGCATGCCCGGTATAGCTTTTGCCGGGCAAACTTCCCGACATAAATGTGTATATATATTGCTGCCCGATAAACGGGCTTTTGTCAGAATACCTGAGCTGTTTTGTTTCAATAAAGCAACTCGGACGAATTCCATCTTTGGTCGCGTCAATTCTTTCGACTCGCGTTGGAGCGTAGCTCCTTCACTGGTGACCTACCGACATGGACACGGCAGTGACTCTTAAACTGCCTACCTTCTGGGAGGCTCACGCGGCTGTTTGGTTCGCCCAGGCGGACTCCCAGTTCGCCCTGCGAGGCATCACCGCGGACGACACCCGCTTCCACCACGTCGTGGCAGCGCTCGGTTCCGCCACCGCGGCCCGCGCCCTGAGCCTCCTCGAGCACCCGCCGGCTGCCGACAAGTATGACGCGCTGAAGACGCTCCTCCTCGACGCTTTCGCCCTCTCACCGGCGACACGCGCACGGCGCCTGCTCGACCTGCCTGAGCTCGGCGACACGCGCCCGTCCGAGCACATGGACTATATGCTCTCGTTGCTCGGTGAGCGCTCCGGATTTTCTGTTCCGCGAGTTGTTCCTTCGCCAGCTGCCTCACCCGGTACGCCTCGCCCTGGCTGGCACGTCGATCACCGATCCCCGCGCCCTCGCCAGGGAAGCCGATAAGATCTCCTCGGCGGGCCAACACATCGGCGCGGCTACCTGGAGCCTGCCGCCGTCCGAGGCGACGCCCACGACGCCTGAGCTCCCTGCGCGGTTGGAGGCCGAACTGCAGGTGAAACTGGCGGCCGCCACGCCGCACCGGCCGCTTCCGACACGACGGCCGGGGCATCCACCTGACCAGGCGTGGTGTTATTACCACGCCAGGTTCGGACACAAGGCTCGGACGTGCCGACCCCCGTGCACTTTCGGCAAGTCGGGAAACGGCTGGGCCGGCGTTCATTCCCAGCCATGAGTGCCGGCCACTCGGGCAACTTGCTTTTTATTTGGGACAAAGCGTCCGGGCGGCGTTTCCTTTGTGACACCGGCGCCCAACTGAGCGTCATACCCGCCTCCGAGCAGGACAGGCGGGACGCCGTTTGCAGCCCCTCTTTGGTCGCTGCTAAAGGCTCGGCCATACGCACTTTCGGCCCGCGCAACGTCACCCTCTGCTTCGGCAGCCAGCACTTTCAGTGGACCTTTGTGACCGCCTGCGTCCCCATGGCTTTGCTGGGCGCCGACTTCCTCTGCGCGCACGGGCTGCTGGTCGACGTCAAACGTCGTCGCCTTGTCAACGCCGAGACCTTGAGCTCCCTGGCGTGCACGATGAGCAGCTCCGCGCCGACCGAACTGGCGTGCGCCCTCCCGACGGCGAACGAGTTCGCTCGCCTGCTCGCGGAATTCCCGGCCCTCACACGGCCGACGTTTTCGGCCGTCGCAGTGCGGCATGGGATCGAGCACCACATACCCACTACGGGCCTGCCGGTCTACGCCAGGGTCCGCCGCCTCGACCCGGCCAAGCTCGCCGTGGCAAAGGCCGAGTTCGACGCGTTGGAGCACCTCGGCATCGTGCGGCGCTCCAATAGCACGTGGGCCTCACCACTGCACATCGTGCCAAAGCCGGGGGGCAGATGGCGCCCGTGTGGCGACTACCGCCGCCTCAACGACGCTACCACCCCCGACAGGTACCCGATCCCGCACATCCAGGACTTTTCCGCCCGTTTGGCGGGACGGGTCATATTTTCCAAAATTGACCTGATACGGGGATACCACCAGGTACCTGTCCGGGCGGCCGACGTCCCGAAGACGGCCGTCATCACGCCGTTCGGCCTGTTCGAATTTTTGAGGATGCCGTTTGGCCTCAAGAACGCGGCCCAGGCGTTCCAGCGCTTAATGGACGGCGTGCTGCGCGACCTGCCATTTATTTTCGTCTATCTGGACGACATCCTCGTCGCCAGCACGTCCCGCGCCGAGCACCTCCTCCACCTCCGAACACTGTTCGGTCGCCTCAGCGAGCACGGCTTAATTGTCAACCCGGCCAAATGCCACTTCGGCACGACGACCGTTGACTTTTTGGGCCACCGCATCACCAAGACCGGGGCCGTGCCGCTGCTGACCAAGGTCGAGGCCATCACCACGTTCCCGCATCCCCGTTCCATCAAGGCCCTACAAGAGTTCCTCGGCATGGTGAATTTTTATCACCGATTCGTGCCCCGCGCTGCTCAGCTCATGCGGCCCCTTTACGAGGCCCTCCGGGGCAAGCCGGCCAAGCATGACATCGTTTGGTCCACGGCCATGGACGCGGCTTTCGCGAGCGCAAAACGGGCCCTCGCCGACGCAACGCTGCTGGCTCACCCGGTGCTCAACGCGCCCATCACCCTCACTACGGACGCCTCCAACTACGCGGTGGGCGCCGTCCATGAACAATAGGTGGACGGGGTTTGGCAGCCACTCGCTTTTTTCAGCCGGCAGCTCCGGCCGAACGAGTTAAAATACAGCACGTTCGACCGCGAGCTGCTCGGTCTATTCCTGGCCGTTCGCCATTTCCGACACATCCTGGAGGGCCGCCCGTTCACGGCTTTCGTCGACCACAAGCCGTTGGTCTACGCAATGGCCAAAGTCACGGAGCCATGGTCGGCCCGCCAGCAGCGCCACCTCTCCGCCGTGTCGGAATTCACCACGGCCATCCGGCACGTCGCCGGCAAAGACAACGCTGTGGCCGACTGTCTTTCTCGGGCCAGCGCGAACGCGGTCCACCTCGGCGTGGACTTCGCGCTCATGGCGGCCGACCAGACCACCGACACCTCGGTGCAGGCCCTCCGGGCGGCGGACACGGGCCTCCGCCTGGCCGACATCCCCTTCGCGAGCACCGTCCTGCTCTGCGACGTCTCCCAGGGCCAGCCTCGCCCCATCGTGCCCGTTTCCTGGCAGCGCCGCATCTTGGCCTCCATCCATGGCCTTTCTCACCCGGGCCGGAAAGCTTCTCAGAAGCTGGTGTCAGCGCGTTTCGTCTGGCACGGCCTTCGACGGAACGTCCGCGACTGGGCCAACGCCTGCACGGCCTGCCAGCGGGCCAAGGTCCACCGCCACACCCAGGCCCCGCTGGCACCTTTCACCGTGCCTGCACGGCGTTTCGACCACGTCCACGTGGACCTGGTGGGTCCCCTGCCCCCATCGCGGGGGTTCACCCACCTGCTCACCATGGTGGACAGGACCACCAGGTGGCCGGAGGCCATGCCCCTCACCTCCACCACCACCGCCGACGTGGCGCAGGCGTTCATCGCCACCTGGGTCGCGCGCTTCGGCGCACCGGCAGACATCTCGTCCGACCGCGGCCCACAGTTCACGTCCGAACTTTGGGGCGCGGTTGCCCGCTCGTTGGGGGTCACGCTGCACCGCACCACGGCCTACCACCCCCAAGCCAACGGGCTGTGTGAGCGGTTTCACCGCTCCATGAAGGCCGCACTCATGGCCGGCCTTCAGGACGACGGTTGGACCGACCGGCTGCCGTGGATCCTTTTGGGCCTCCGCACGGCCCCCAAGGAGGACTCCCGGGCATCAGCCGCCGAGCTCGTCTACGGCCAGCCGCTCCGCGTCCCGGGCGAGTTCGTGCCCGACGCAACCAGTCCCTGGTCCGCCGCACACCAGCGCTCGGACCTCCAGGAGGCCGCCCGCCGATTTGCCCCCGTGCCAACGTCCCGCCACGGTGGCCCCCAGTCCTACGTCCCCCCGGCGCTTCGCACAGCAGAGTACGTCTTTGTGCGTCATGACGCGCACCGGGGGCCACTCCGGCCGCCGTACGACGGGCCCTTCCGGGTCCTGCGACGGGCGACAAGTCCTTTGTCGTCGACGTTGGCGGCCGGTCGGACCGGATCTCTGTGGACCGCCTCAAACCGGCGCACATGGACGTCGACCGACCACCACGGTTGGCCCTTCCTCCGCGGCGAGGCCGCCCCCCGTCCACAGTTCCCCCCGCTCGACCACCCACCACCACGTTGGACCCCTCCCCACGACCCTCCAGGGGTCACTTCGGCCGGGTCATCCGGACCCCCCTTAAATTGACCCTGCCGGTGCAGGTCGATTCTGGAGGGGCGTGTGTAGCGGTTACCGCTGGAGGCACACAATCGCCTTGCACCGGCCAGAACACGGCCAGACGCGCCTCTCCCGGGCATGCCCGGACTCACTGTTCCCGGGCACGCCCGAACCTCCCGGGCACGCCCGGTCTCGTCTTTCCCGGGCATGCCCGCTCTCGCCTTTCCAGGGCTCGCCCAGAGCGTCCGGGCATGCCCGCTATCGCCTTTCCAGGGCTCGCCCAGAGCGTCCGGGCATGCCCGCTATTGCCTTTCCAGGGCTCGCCCAGAGCGTCCGGGCATGCCCGCTATCGCCTTTCCAGGGCTCGCCCAGAGCGTCCGGGCATGCCTGCTCTCGCCTTTCCAGTGCTCGTCCAGAGTGCCCGGGCACGCCCAGCCTCGACTTTCCAGGCCGCAGCCAAACACGCCCGGGCAGGTCCAGACTCGCCTTTCCAAGGCTCGCCCTTGACACCCGGGCATGCCCGGTATAGCTTTTGCCGGGCAAACTTCCCGACATAAATGTGTATATACATTGCTGCCCGATAAACGGGCTTTTGTCAGAATACCTGAGCTGTTTTGTTTCAATAAAGCAACTCGGACGAATTCCGTCTTTGGTCGCGTCAATTCTTTCGACTCGCGTTGGAGCGCAGCTCCTTCACATACATATATACATACATACAAAGCTGCATCCGATGGTTGCGGCTGCAGCAGCCCTGTGGGTGGTTGTAGTGGTGGTCAGGTTGTGTTGTGGTTAGGTGGTGGTTTTGGTCATGTGGTTGTGGTGGTAGTGGTGGTGGTGTTGGTCAGGTGATGGTGTTGGTCAGGTGATGGTGTTGGTCAAGTGATGGTGTTGGTCAGGTGATGGTGTTGGACAGGTGGTGGTTTTGGTCATGTGATGGTAGTGGTGGTGGTAGCCACGTGGTGATGGTGTTGGTCAGGTCATGTTGTGGTGGTGTTGGTCAGATGGTGGTGGTGGTGGTGATCAGGTGGTGTTGTGGTGGTTTTGGTCAAGTGGTGCTTATTCAGCTAGCTGTCCTATATTTTACGGGATTGTCCCGTTGTTTATCCTAATATCTCGTTTCATACACTCCCAGGACACAATTTCTCCTGTTTTTTCAGTGCAGTACGACGAACAATATTTGCCCCATGGCAACATCATGAACCATCATTACAAGGGAACAAGGCCAATCAGCAGTCGAAACTCCTGCAATGGCGTCATGGGACTGATCATGTGAGAGTGATGTAACCTTACCAAATACAGTACATGTTCAATTACTTTCAACATCCCCACGCTCTTTGAAAAAATAGGGACAATGCTTCTGGGCTCACCTGGTAGAAACGGAACCACTGGTAGGTGTGGATGACCCACAAAATATGTAACGGAGAAGTAAAGAGCTATTTTGGGGGGCAACCCCCTTATTGGGTCATGTCATCTTGCTTCTTGAAGAGATTAAATTATAAAATGGGTCGTGATGTCCACATAGAGTCATAGATGTCTGTCCATCCGTCCGTTCACTTTTTGCTGTTTTTGCTACTCATCTCTCATCACCTGGTTGCTTGTTCTGAAACTTGACACAACAATACAAGACAGTAGCCCGCACAATCGCTCAGGCTTCGATTTTTATGATTCTGGATCATGGGGGCTCCCAGTGGGGATTAACCCCCTAACTTTGGATCCCTACTTTTCGCTTATTTACCAACCGATTTCTCTGAAACCCAAAACAACCCTTTATATATATATACACAACAACAACAACAACAACATGCATTTTAAGGCCATTTTCCCTGCTCGAGTGGGGGTTAGCCTTGCGGTCCCCATGACAATCTTCTCCATTTTGCCCTATTTTCTGCATCTCTCCTTGTTAACCCCCTTGCCCGCATTTCTTCTTCCACCATCTTTAGCCAAGTCTTTCTCGGTCTTCCCCGTCCTCTACTTCCTTCTACATTCATTTCCATCACTCTTCTCAACCAGTCACTTTCATCCTTCCTCAACACATGACCAAACCATCTCAACCTGTTCCTCTTCACAGCATCAATCACAGGCAATATTCGCATCATCTTTCGCAATTCATCATTTGTCTTCCTCTCTCTCAACGATACTCGCACATCCATCGAACCATTCGCATTTCCACCCTTTCCAGCCTTCGTTGCTGCTCTACGTTCATTACCCATGTCTCGCTCCCATAAATCATAACACTTCTCACACATGCAGCATACACCTTTCCCTTCAGCTTCAGCGACACTCTCCTCCTCATCAGCACGCCACTCAGTTCCCGAAACTTCTTCCATGCACATCTCACTCGAGCAACCGTTGCCGAGTCTGACCCACCTTCTCCATTCAGCATGTCTCCGAGGTAGCAAAATGTTTTCACACCTTCCAGCTTCACGCCGTCTCCAAGATCCAACTCAACATTTCCTCCATCTGCAGCTCCCTCTGTGCACACCTTACATTTGAATGTAGCTGCCACACTGGTAAATGACGCTCTCAGACCACTGCATTTTTGATGAACCCACTCAGCGCACATTGTACATTGAATGGAGTTCACTCCGACACCCTTCCTGCACACAGCACACGGCCACTTCCCAGTTCTTTCCACCTCACCACATGCTTTACCACTTGCCATCACCTTCGTCTTTCCGATATTCACCTTCAGACCTTTTGTCTCCATACATTCCTTCCACTTGTTCATCTTTTCCTTCAGTCCATCCATACTTTCCGCAATCAACACCAGATCATCTGCATACAACAACTCCCACGGTAAACCCTCCTTTACGTTCTGAGCCAGCACCTCCATCACAGCTACAAATAGTAGTGGACTTAGTACCGACCCCTGATGCACTCCCACCTTCACCTCAAACACACCACTGTTCCCGTCCTTCGTCCTTACAGCTGTGCGCGCTCTTTTGTACATTGCCATCACTACTCTGATCAACCATTCCTCCACTCCTAACTTCCTCAATGCCCATGTCAATACTTTGCGTGGAACCCTATCGAATGCTTTCTCCAGATCAACAAACCCAAAAAACAACTTCTTCCTCCTCTGCATGTACTTCTCCTGCAACTGCCTCACAATGAAAAGCTCATCTGTCGTTCCTCTTCCTGGCATAAATCCAAACTGCATTTCGTCAATCTTCACTTTCTTCCTTATCCTCCTCTCCAACACCCTTTCCAATACCTTCATTCCATGCTCCAATAACTTTATCGCTCGGTACGAGCCACACTCCAGAGGGCCACCTTTCCCCTTGTATAGAGGGACGAGGGTACTCAGTTTGCAATCCACTGGAATGCGGCCTTCTTTCACCACCAGATTACAGATCTCTGTCATTCTCTTCACACCCCAACTTCCTGCTGCCTTCAACATATCTCCCACAACTCCCGTCGGCCCTCCCGCTTTTCCACTCTTCATTGCTTTTATCGCTTCCTCAACTTCCTTCTCAGTTATCTTCTCTGCCGGTCCTAAAACTGGGCTACTCTCTATGTTGCCATCACATTCATTCTCTGTATTCAACAGCATTTCCATATATCTTTTCCATCTTCCTTTAATTCCATCTGGGTCGACAATGATTTGTCCCACTTCATCCTTCAAGCAACTCACCCCCATCACATTACACCTCTCTTTCGCTATGTGCTTTGCAATCCTGAATACTGCTTTCTGACCCTCTTCCGAATCCAAGCGTTCTCCGAACATTTTCCTACATGCCTCCTGCGCCTTTGCTACCTCTTTCTTTGCAGCCTTACTGGCTGCCTTATAACTTTCATGCTCTGCTGTTTCTGCTCCCGTACCCTTCGCCTTCTGCCACTCCTTGAACTTCTTCCTCTTCTCGTCAATCCTCTTTCCAACTTCATCATCCCACCACCATGTTTCCGAGTGCCTCGGTGGTCCTTTTGTCCATCCACATACCTCACCAACGGCTCCCAACAGACTAGCTTTCATTGACATCCAACCACTTTCAAGCTCAACCACATCATCCTCTACCCTACTCAGCCTCTCTTTTAATGCCTCCCTTACTGTCACCTCTTTCAACCTCCACACCTTCATTCTTGGTTGGTACTTCACCCGCCGCGCTCTCCTCGCACCTTTCACCCTTATGTCGCAGACAACCAAGTGGTGCTGTGAAACAGCCTCCTCCCCCGGGATCACCTTTGTGTCCCGGAGGTGCCCCCTATCTCGCCTACGCACCATCAGGTAGTCAACGGTTGTCGTCGACCCACCTGACGTGTATGTAACAAGCTTATTATCCTCTTTCTGGAACTGAGTATTACAAATCAACAAATCAGCTCCATCAGCAAACTCCAAAATCCTTTCACCTTCACCATTTCTCACACCATATCCGTAACCCCCATGAACTCCCTCAAAACCATCCATACTCCTTCCCACATGTCAATTCAGGTCTCCTCCCACCACAACAACTTCCTCATCTTTCACGTTTTCCATCAGCTTCTCTCTCGCACACCAGAACTTGTCCTTCTCTTCATTGCTTCGACCAACCTGCGGAGCATATCCCGAGATGACGTTCACCAAGAGCTTTCCAATCATCATTTTCACCATCATCAACCTATCACTCACTCTAGTCACACTCACCACACTGTCGACAAACTCCTCAGAAAACAGGACACCAACACCATTCATGCCCTCCAGGCACCCTTGCCACACAAACTTGTATTTCTGTCCCTGCCTACCCTTCACCATTCTCACACCACTTCCCTTCCATCTCGTCTCTTGCACACAACATATGTCCACTCTTCTTCTGACCAATACTTCCACCACTTCTGCTGATCTCCCTGTCATTGTCCCTACATTCCATGTCCCAAACCTCAGAAACCGATCTCCACTTCGGGCTGTACCCTGCCCATATGTAGTTGTAATTGTCATGGTTCTCTTTTTGAGGCAATGTTTTTATGGCCGGATGCCCTTCCTGACGCCAACCCTCTTAGTCGCCTCTTACGACATGCAGGGATACGGTGTACCTATTCTGACCAGGGTACACACTGGGAAACGTTTAAAACATGGAAATTGGGGGGGGGAGGGGGGGGGGGCGGCGTCAGCATCACGGCTGCGGTTTAAACATATTCCAACAATATCCAAACAGAACCATGAAAACCATGAAAAACAATCTGGGAAAAGTCTCCAAGCGAGAACGTGGATTTGAGAAAGAGGGAGCAGAGGCGGAAGGAAAACGAGATACAGGGGGCGGGGCTCGGCGGGGCACAAGCCGAGACGAGGAGGAGGGTGAACAAGCAACGTGTCCGGGAGGAGAGAAAGATTCAATATAGAATTCTTTGTCTAGGGAGGTGAGGTGAGGGGGAGAAAACAAAATAAAAGAAACAAGCAATACAGTGAAGGAAAGAACCCAAATCGACAAAACACCGACGGGGGGAGGGAAGCCCCAAGTTACCAGGCCGCGCACGAGGTACGACTCAGAAAACGACATACATACACATACATACATACATACATACATACATACATACATACATACATATATATATATATATATATATATATATATATATATATATATATATATATATATATATATATTGTTACGGATCTCAACGTCGGCCCCCTTTTCCCTCAAGAAGGGGGGATTAATCCCCTTGTCTGTGACTGACCGACGTGTATATATATATATATATATATATATATATATATATATATATATATTGTTACGGATCTCAACGTCGGCCCCTTTTTCCCTCAAGAAGGGGGGATTAATCCCCTTGTCTGTGACTGACCGACGTGAGTCCTGAAGCTGCTCAGCTCTCTCCGGAGAGGCAGGTGAGCAACCTCGTTTGCGACCGCAGACAAGATGTTAATTGCCGAGCGGATTAGCAGCCGCGGCACGAACCATTAGCAAGTAACTAGACCCGATTCTGAAACGTTGGCCAAATCGTGCCACAGGTATTCAATGAGGGAAAAGACAAGGACGAACGGATGTGAAGGAAAGAAGGCAAGGTAGGAAGAACAGGATTTATTACTAACTATTATGTGCAAGACCAAAAGTAACCAAGGAGAAGGAAAGAAACGAAAATAATTTACAGAAGGATAGAAGGACCAGAAGGACACAGAGCAATTCTAGCTTACCTATGCAGTCTTACTTAAACCCCCGGACAACACAGAAGACGGACGACAATCAGACTTACACAAATGGGGAATGAAGGCAGGAACGAATGGCTGGAAAGGGAGGAAGGTTCAGTTGGAGCTTGCTCCCGCACGAGACGTCGGGCTCGACCTCGACGGCCACCGATCCCACAGCAATCGGGTTCCCGCGTAGCAGCGGGTCGAAGCTGCGTGTCACAGGGGGGGCCGGACTATGGTGGTCTCAAAGCTGCGGTTGGTTCACTCAACTTTCGCAGTGCCCACTCCTCCACTGAACTCGACTTTGTTGCTCCTCCTCCACTGAACTCTCAACAACAACCCGGTGGACTGCTCCTCCTCCACTGAACTCGACTCCAACTCCCTGACGCATCTCTGGTGGGGGCGTCGCGTGACGGGTTATATAGGCCACACCCTCGAATCTTCGCGAACCTCCCCGTTCGTTCTCTCTCCGCCCTCTCAAGCCAAACCCCTCGTGCTTGTTTGTTTGGTCGGGGCTGGCTCACTCCTCCCTTTTGATGACGAGGTGGAGACACGCCTTTCTTCTCCGAGTTAGAGCACATGGCAATGGCGGCGAATGCAGTTGGCAATAGAGGCTTTGAGGGAATTGAAAGGGGATCTATCTTATTTCAATTCGGTGCAATGCAGAGTCAATTAATGGGAAACACAGCCTTAAACTAATACACATATTAAGGAAATAACTATTTAGAAGGGTATATGGTGGCCTACGTGCATATATATGGACTAAGGGGACGACCTTTGACCTTTATACACAAAGCTGAGGTATTTACAAGAAATCATTACACTACTTAGAGGGTGATATTTACACACAAAAAAGACACAGGATTCTCAAATCCGCAACAATATATACAGAATCGAGGCTCATGGATGAGCTAACACATTGAACATGAAAACATGCACAGACACATAAAACATGCAATGAAGGGAGCGGAGACAAAAGGGGGAGAGAGGGAAGCACACAAGCACAACACCAGGAGAGAATAGGGACATCAGTAGATCTGTGGAAGGGGGAGGGCTGGGGGAGGAGGGAGGGGTACATGATACAAAGCAAATGAACACTACCAGGAATTTCAGGAAAGAAGTTGGGGATTTAAAGGGGCGGATTTGGGGTGTTTTAACGGGGGCAGAAAATGGGGTCTGATATAAAGTGAGGAGGCTGCAGACTGCCGATCTGAGGGATGAGAAATGGAGCGGCAGAGAGTGGAGTCATCAGCAAAGAGATGGAGAGGATTTTCCAGAGAGTCGGAGAGATCGATGATGAAGACCTGAAAAAGCACAGGGCCCAGAACACTGCCTTGGGGAACTCTAGCCGGAACAGGTAGGGGAGATGATATAAATCCATTCAGGGCCACACGTTGACTACGACCAGAAAGGAAGTCCGCAAGCCATGCGTGGAGATTTCCATGGATACCATATGAGGAGAGTTTGGTGAACAGAGCGGGGTGCCACACCGTATCGAAGGCACGTGATATATCAAGGGAGACACTTCTAATTTCCTGTTTGACATTGAGGACCTCCATCCATTGTTGAGACAGCAGAAGCAGCATGGCCAGAGTAGAGTGACCTGGTCTGAAACCAAATTGATGATCAGAGATCAAGCCATTGGAGAAGAGGAAAGATTTCATATCCGAAGCAATGATGGATTCCACGACTTTGCCTATAATTGGGAGCAGGCTGATTGGTCTGTAGTTGTAAGGATCTGTTTTTGCACCTTTTTGTGTAAAGCGGTGATGTTGGCCGATTTCCAAACTGATGGCAGATGACCTTGAGCAAAAGAGAGGGTGAAGAGAATAGAGAGAGGGTGTGAAAGAGAGGCAGAGCAGGATTTTAGGACCCGTGGGCTGATGCCGTCTGGTCCAGTTGCAGAATCAGAATCTAGGTTTGACAGAAACTTCTCCACCTTGTCAGGAGAGAAGGCCACAGAGTCCAGGCGCAGCTGGGTACGACTGGGTGTGGTGGGTACAGAGATGGATGGGTTTGGGACACAATATTTTGAGGCAAACAGAGTTGAGGCATTCGGATTTGTCACGTGCGGTGAAATAAAAAAAATTGTAAAATAAAATACAAAATATAAATATAATAAATATAGTTTGACAATGATGATGTCATAGGTCACGTGGTTTGGCAGCAATCTTGGATATAAATACAAACCTTATCCAATAAACACGAAACTTCACAAACGTGATCCACTTCCCACACATATTGCAGAGTGATGGCATCTACCCGCTGTGTGACTATGCGGAGGCATATTGGCGACACAGTCGCAATGTTCTCGTTTATTTTTGTATTTAAGACATCAACACATCAACGTATTTAAGAACACTTCCGTTTTCCGGTCCGGTCGTGAGAGGACGCTGGCGTCGTTTGCTCGCCGCTTCTCTGACTGGACCATTGTCCGTGTCTTGCTTTCCTGGTGGTCGTGGCGGATTTATGGCCATTGAGTCTTCCTCTGCGCGGTCCCGGCTCTGCTCTGCTGCTCCGGGCTTCACCTGCTCGGCTCCATCGCTGTTTCCTCGGGCCCACTCCCGTTGGTTGTGTCGATTGTTTCGCCTCCTCACCCTTGGCCGCGTGCTCGCTTTGCCTTCGCTCCTGCTGGCATGGCTCTGCGGTACTCTGCCGCAAGGCTTCTCCTGCTTAAAACCCGCTCCACCCCATCATGCATCTCTGCAATCAGATCGAATGGACTCCTGCGTCGACCCAGGTACATTCACCGTGGCTCCGGTCGTAAGTTTGTTTATTTACAATCAGGTCACTCCATCCCCATCCTCTGGTCGGCTCAGCGCACTCCCACTCATCGTCCCAACACACCTGGTCACAACAACGCACAAAATCGCACCTCCTGTCTGCGAACCCTGGCCAAATCACCTGGATTCATACCCGCCGTACAAAACAACATCAAGCTCACCCTGTTCAATACCCGGTCCCTCAACAACAAATGCCTCATCCTGAACGACTACATCCTGGAAAATAAACTGGACTTTCTCTGTCTCACTGAGACCTGGCAACAACCACTGGACTACTACACGCTCAACCTCACCACACCCAATGGATATTCTTACATCAATAAACCACGCTCGGAGGGCCGAGGTGGTGGAATTGCCGTTATTCACCGACAAGACATCAAGACCAACCTCATCTCCATCTCATCTGCTCCATCATTTGAACACCTGGCTTTTAAACTCTCTGGTCACACACAGTCAGTCATGGCTGTTGTCTACCGCCCTCCCAAACCACACCCATCATTCCTGTCTGACTTCTCCTACTTTCTGACCCAGCTATGTTCCCTCTCCCCCTCAATCCTCCTCCTTGGTGATTTCAATATCCACATGGACTCCACTGACTCCACGCTAACCACTGACTTCACTGATTTACTCACCTGCTTTAACCTCACTCAACATGTCAACTTTCCTACCCATAACCGTGGTCACATTTTGGACCTTGTCTGCTCTACTGGACTAATTTTGCACCATCTCTCTGGCTCCGACCTCACTCTCTCTGACCACCTAGCCATCACTCTGACCATCAACATCCCCACCCCAGCACCAAGGCATTATCGCACTATCAACTTCCGTAAGCTAAACGCTTTTTCACCTGCCTCATTCTCATCGACCCTCTCTGAAAAAATGTCCACTTCTCCCTTCGTTGACCTCCACACCCCTTCTGACCTCACTGACTACTACAACCACACTCTCTCTCCCTGCCTTGACCAAATTGCGCCTATAAAAACCAAAACAGTTTCTTTCACCCATTCTGCTCCCTGGTTTACCCCTGAGCTCCGCCTAATGAAAACTCGTGCTCGCCAACTTGAAAGACTCCGCAATAAAACAGGTCTCACAGTTCACTCCCAGGCCTACAAGGACCACATACAACACTATAAAGATGCCCTCTCCCGCGCCCGCTCCGCCTACTACTCTCAAATTATCCACTCTGGCTCCGGAAACCCAAAAGCACTCTTCTCTACAATAAACAAACTCCTCAGCCCCCTGAACACCACCACCCAGTCATTCACAATAGACAACTGCATCTCCTTCCTTTCATTCTTCCAACGCAAAATTGAAAACATCTACAACAGCTTGACCACCGCCGCACCCGCTCCCCCTCAAACCACCTGCCCCCCCTTATCCTGCCATCCCCTGTCTCAATTCTCCCCAGTCTCCCCTACTGACCTCTCTGAACTCCTCATCGGAATGAAAACTGCCACCTGCACTCTTGACCCCATCCCCTCCAGCTTTGTCAAGGCCTCCCTTCCTGCTCTTTCTCCACTTATCATTGCAACAATAAACTCCTCCCTGTCTACAGGCATCGTCCCACCATCCCTCAAAATTGCTGCTGTTACCCCCATTCTGAAAAAACCTGGACTAAACCCTGACACCCTAAATAACTTCAGACCCATCTCCAACCTACCCTTTCTGTCAAAGGTTTTGGAACGCGCTGTAGCCACTCAACTCAAGCATCACCTCTCTGCCAATAACCTGTATGAAACATTCCAATCCGGATTCCGGTCCAACCACAGTACTGAAACTGCTCTCCTCAAAATCACCAACGACCTTCTCCTCTCCTCTGATGCTGGCAACCTCAACATTCTCATCCTCCTCGACCTCAGCGCTGCCTTTGACACCATCGATCACACCATCCTCCTCACCCGACTTGAAACCACCTTTAACATTACCGGCACTGCCCTCTCTTGGATTAAATCATACCTCTCTGACAGACGTCAGTTCATCTCCATCAATAACTGCAAATCCCCCACTGCTCCCCTCCCCCAAGGTGTCCCCCAAGGTTCAGTTCTTGGCCCCCTCCTCTTTATCCTTTACCTGTCCCCCCTCGGTCACTTAATCCGCCGTCATGGTCTCCAATTCCACTGCTTCGCCGATGACATCCAGCTTTTCATCTCCACCAAGTCCATCTCCACCGCCACCCACTCTATCCTGACAAACTGCATCACTGAAATAAAATCCTGGCTTCAAATCAACTTCCTCAAACTTAACTGTGATAAATCTGAAATAATCATCATTGGCCCAAAAACGCTCACCAAGTCCACCCATAACTTTGCCCTCAACATCGACGGTTTCCCAGTGTCCACCTCCCCTCACATCCGGAATCTTGGCATCATCTTTGACCAAACCCTCTCCTTCGACAAATACACTAAACAGATCACAAAGACAGCCTTCTTCCACCTGAAAAACATCGCCCGTCTCCGTCCATCCCTCTCCTCTGTGGCTGCAGAAACCCTCATCCACGCCTTCATCACTTCCCGTCTGGACTACTGCAATAGCCTCCTTTATGGTTCACCCTCAACAATCACCAATAAACTCCAATACATTCAGAACTCCGCTGCCCGTCTACTCACCCATTCCCGGACCCGTGACCACATCACCCCCGTCCTTTACAAGCTTCACTGGCTCCCCATCTCCCAGAGAATCCAGTACAAAATCCTCCTCTTGACCTACAAAGCCCTCCATAACCTGGCCCCATCCTACCTGGCTGACCTCCTCTCCAGACACACTCCCACCCGCAACCTCCGCTCTGCTGGTACCAACCTCCTGACCCCCCCCATCCGGACCAAATTTAGATCCTGGGGGGACAGGGCCTTCTCCATCGCTGCTCCCACCCTCTGGAACTCGCTACCTCACACCATCAGAGACTCCTCCTCACTCACCACATTCAAAACATCACTCAAGACCCACCTGTTCAACACTGCATTCAACATTTAACCCACAGCATCTAACCCCTGACTATCTCCTCTCCTTCTCCCTCCTTTGTGCTTTGAATATTTCCCTATTGATTCTTCTTTTTTTGCAATTGTCTTTATGTTTTGCTATGCGTTATGTTTTGCACTCTGTCAAAGCGTCTTTGGGCTTCCTGAAAAGCGCTATATAAAATAAATGCATTATTATTATTATTATCAAACAAAGGGCAAGAGGTTAGGGGGAAAGGAGGGGGTGAAAAAAAATCCAGAGAGCGATCGAACGTAAATAACAAAAGACCATATGATGCGACTGGGCAGGCCTCGAGGCTAACGAGGCCCCAAACATGTACGACCAAACTGACTGACTAATCCTTTGTTTTCACTGACGTCACAAGTTACCCATCTCGCATTGCGCGGTGGCCATTTTGATACCCAAGCTAATCTGTCCGTGTGCGCTGATATTGATTTGTTGCGTTGGTTTATGGTGAATGCGGATCGCAAAAAGTCTGTTTTATAAAGTAATTTTGTTTGTTTTGTCACGTTCATGTGGAGTGTGGTGCCATCTAGTTTATATTACGTATTGTTGCCCAACAAACACAGAACATTCGGTTTAAGTTTGCCGTGGACCAGTGAACTGGTGAACACCTGGGCAGTGGGTCAACCTGCAACCAACTACCTGTAGAACAGACTTGGAGTGTACGTAAGGATACGGTAGATCCAGGCTTGAGTATGGCTAGCAGTGCGAGTGCCAACCTTGGCTACCAAAAGACGCTCCCCCCGGACGTTCTTGTTCTTTACAAAGAGAAGATTTCTGTCATTGGGTGTGACCCTTATGGTCTATCAACTGATCAATTTGAGAAGAATGTGAGCAAGTGGCCTCAGGTGATCCACATCGACGTGATCAACTACCTGTTGGTCAGCAAATCGGCCTACACCAAAGATGAGTTGAAGAAGTATAAATCCCTCGAGGCATACAGGTCGTACCAAGATGGATGGGTGCGACAAATCCTACACAAAGAACTGAATGACGTCCACTTGATTCGATCCAAGGTATTAATATATTAAACAAACATGTATTTTTTAAAGCTGCTTGTGTTAATGTTATGGACCTGATTGATTAAGTGCCCTCCATTTGTTCAAATGTATGTATTGTATTCAATATCATTAATGATTATAGTAATTGTATGGTTATACAATGAAACATGTTCTTACTTACTGTTAACAAAATGCTCGGAGCAGACAGGTGTGCGATCCCACTGTGATTCTGTTTGGATGTCACTGCGATTGATGGCAGCCTTCCACAAACGCCGCCTCTCTTCACTTAAATTTCTTGTTTCCTCACCCTGATTCAGTAGAAGTTTGGGCGTTTTGTAAAACTTAACTCCTGGCCTAACACCTGGCCTGTTTGAACAACGAAATATGCCGCAAATTGGCATGACTGGTCGTGAACAAAAACTATTTAATGTGAATTCGCTGACGACGTTGTTCGAGAGGGTATCAAAATGGCCGAAGTGTCCCAGGGTGCCCTGCGCGCGTGCTCCGATGACGTCACAAGAAAACAAGCAATACACAATTGTGCACGAAATGCAAAACATGATCGAACCAGAAACACAGTAGACACATCCACAGCAAAACAAAATACTTAACTTTGAGAAAGAAAAAAAAAGAAAGAAAAAACCCCCAAAAAACAACAACTTTTATCGACGTGGATGAGCTCTTAAGCCACACAACCTCATCCGGGGAACCAGAAGCGGAAGCCCCAACCTCACCCGGGGACCAGAAGCGGAGGTTTAATGGTTGTTTTACTCTGTTTTATCTTCGTTTTTATTGTCAGGGTCTTTTTTTATTACATCTATTTTGCGAGTGCGGGTGTTTGTGTGCGAGTGGTTTTAATAATTTTATTAACCCGGATCTGTCTCTGATTTGGATTTTAAAGTTTTTAAACCAATATTTCATTCTTTCCTTAACCTCTCATTGGGGTTGGAACCTCAGTTTTTGAAGATTTTATGGTTCCGTTTTTAACGTCTTCCCGACCCATTATTTTATTTTATTTTATTATTATTTGCAAAAAATCGAAGATTTTTTTTTCCAAGTACAGTATATTGGTTAGTCTTGTGGGTTATTCTATCTGTCCGCCTGTATGTCAGTCACCTACAGGTCACAATTTATCAACCATCTTCATGAAACAACCAAATGGTAGTTTAGCATAAGCGAGAAGCCTATTGTTTTTGGGGTCAGAAGGTCAACATAGGCCAAAGGTCACCAACTTTGTCAAATTTCTAAAATCCTCAATTTTCATCCGATCAACTTGAAATTGGAAGAGGATTTGCATATCTGGCCACTGAATTCAATCCCCAACTATTTTTAAGGTCAACATAGGCCAAGTTTCTAAAATCCTCACTTTTCACCTGATTGACTTGAAATTTCAGGAGGATTTGCAGACCAAGTCACTGAATTAAACCACGAATTATTTTTAAGTCATCATAGGCCAACAACTTATTTTAGGGATTTCACAAGTATCGTGCTATGCACGACATGTTTACTTCCGCCAGCAAAGGTGGATGGAGGTTATGTTTTCACCTCTGTCTGTCCGTTTTGGAACAAAATATCACAAAAAGTTGTGGACGGATTTGGACGAAACTCGTTGGACCGGTTGGATGTCTGACAAGGACGATTCGATGTTGGTGAAGATCTGAATATTGATTTGGATATGAGAATTTTTAAATTTTTTTAAGTGAATTCACCATTGGGAGATGGGGCCAAAAACTATACATAGCAGGATATCTCAAAAAATTATGGACGGATTTGGACGAAACTTGTTGGACAGGTTTTGTCTGCGACACGGAAGAATTTATTCAATTTTGGTGAAGATCCGGATCCGGATCCAGCTAGTATAATTTTTTTAAGTGATGCTTCACCATTGAGTGATATGGCGAACCAGGCGGAGTTATGCTCTCTGATTGCCGTTCTCGTTGTTGTTTTTTTTAAATTTTTTAAATAAGTATGCCTGTATGAATCTTGTTGTGGCCAAAGGGGGGGGGGAGAAGCGATTTATAATAGACTGGTCCTGCTAAAGTCCTAATTGGTCTTGGGCCCCTTTTTGGCCCCTGGGCTTTCTTCCTTTAGAAGATGTTTGAAAGTCATATGACATGCTCCGTACTCCAGGGATGTTGGTACACCACACAGTGTAGACCCAGGGTGGAGTTACTCTTGCATCAAAGCCTGTCAGCAATTTCTTTGTGCATGGGAGGCACAATCAACCACACCCTCTCTGCCGAAGCCTCCACGATATTGGGGACATTAAATGAACTCATGGGAGATGGCCACAGGATCAACATTCTTGGCGGAAAATACTTCGGTGAAGAATACCTCAGCAGCCTCCTTTCCTCCCGAATAGTAATCCGCCGGCTTCCCAAGAAGCACCCGAAAGTGGCGCTTTGTAGCGACCCATGGGTCCCCCAAGCGAGACCAGCAGCAGAATCTCCTTGCTCCAGCCGGTGACGTCACCGGCGGACAACCTCGGCGCCGGGGTGGCTGGTCATGTGACCACCAAAGCGTGTCGCGCGTGCGGTTATAATCCCTTGCACCTGTCGGTCACGTGACCACCGAAACACGCCTCGCCTGAGAGGCGTGGCTTTCGGTTTCGGTTATGCTTTCTGGTTTTGGATATATATGCAGCCCGATAAACGGGCTTTTCAGAGTTCCCGAGTTGGTTTTTACAATAAACATCTTCTCGGACGAGTTTGTGTCTTGCCCGTCACTTCGTCCGTCTCAAGCAAGAGCCCGGCTCTTCACTGGTGACCCCGAATTTACGACGCGCGATGGACACCGCAGTGTCCCTCAAACTGCCCACCTTCTGGGAAGCACATGCCGCCGTCTGGTTTGCGCAGGCGGACTCCCAGTTCGCCCTGCGTGGCATAACGGAGGACGCCACTCGATACCATTACGTGGTCGCCGCGCTTGGCTCCGCGACCGCCGCCCGCTGCCTGAGCTTCCTCCAGAACCCGCCCGCTGACGGCAAGTACGACGCCATCAAGGCACTTCTGCTGGGCGCTTTCGCCCTCTCCCCGGCTGAGTGCGCACGACGCCTGCTCGACGTTCCTGAGCTCGGCGATACGCGCCCGTCTGAACGCATGGATTACATGCTCGCGTTGCTCGGCGAGCACCCCTCGGATTTCCTGTTTCAGGAGCTCTTTCTTCGCCAGCTCCCGGCCCAGGTACGGGTCGCCCTGGCAGGTACGACCATCGTGAACCCCCACGACCTCGCCAAGGAGGCCGACAAGATCGCTTCGGCAAGCCAGCTCGCCGGAGCGGTGAGCCAGCTCGTCAGGGTGGCGGCCGGGAGCCTTCCCGCCCACCCGCCCGACGCCCGCGACGCAGTTTCCTTCCCGGAGGCCGCCGGGCCGGCGCGACTGGCAGCGGCGACGCCGCGTCGCCCGGGCCCGACGCGTCGACCGGAGCCCCCGCCGGACCCGGCCTGGTGTTATTTCCACGCCAGGTTCGGGCGGCAGGCCCGATCATGTCGACCCCCGTGCACGTTCGGCAAGTCGGGAAACGGGCGAGCCGGCGTTCCCTACCAGCAATGAACGCCGGCCGTTCCGGGAACCTGCTGTTCATCGCGGACCGAGCGTCGGGACGGCGCTTCCTCTGCGACACCGGCGCTCAGCTGAGCGTCATTCCCGCTTCGGCGGAGGACAGGCGGGCCGCCGTTTGCGGCCCCCCCCTTGGTCGCGGCCAACGGCACTGCCATCCGCACCTTCGGCCCACGCACCGTCGCCCTCCGCTTCGGCAGCCAGCTCTTTCACTGGGAGTTCGTGATGGCGGACGTCCCCATGGCTTCGCTCGGGGCCGATTTCCTGTGCGCCCACGGGCTGCTGGTCGACGTGAAACGCTGGCGTCTCGTCAACGCCGAAACTTTCAGCTCCCTGGCATGTGCTTTGAGCCGTTCCGCGCCCACCGAGTTTTCCTGCGCCCTCCCATTGGCGGACGACTTCGCACGCCTCCTTGCGGAGTTCCCGGCCCTCACACGACCGACGTTTTCGGCCATCGCGGTGCGCCACGGCATCGAGCATCACATCCCCACTACGGGCCCGCCGGTGTACGCCCGGGCTCGCCGGCTCGACCCCGCCAAACTCGCCGTCGCCAAGGCCGAGTTCGCGGCGCTGGAGCGCCTCAGCATTGTGCGGCGCTCCGACAGCGCCTGGGCCTCGCCGCTGCACATCGTCCCGAAGCCGGGGGGCGGATGGCGGCCATGCGGCGACTACCGCCGCCTCAACGACGCCACTACCCCCGACAGGTACCCCTTCCCGCACATCCAGGATTTTTCCGCCCGGATGGCGGGGCGGACCATTTTTTCAAAAGTGGACCTGATTCAGGGGTACCACCAGGTGCCCGTCCGCCCGGCCGACATCCCGAAGACGGCCGTGATTACACCTTCCGGCCTCTTTGAATTCCTCTGGATGCCCTTCGGCCTCAAAAACGCGGCGCAGGCATTCCAGCGCCTGATGGACGGCGTGCTGCGCGACTTGCCGTTCCTCTATACCTACATGGACGACATTCTCGTCGCCAGCATGTCCAGAGCCGAGCACCTCCTCCACCTCCGGACGCTGTTCGGCCGCCTCAGCGAGCACAGATTGATCGTCAACCCGGCCAAATGTCACTTCGGTGCGGCGACGATCGACTTTTTGGGCCACCGCATCACCCGGACCGGCGCCGTGCCGCTGCCGGCCAAAGTCGAAGCCATCGCCGCTTTCCCGCGCCCCCGCTCCGTCAAGGCGCTGCAGGAGTTCCTCGGGATGGTGAACTTTTATCACCGCTTCGTGCCCCGAGCTGCGCAACTCATGCGGCCCTTGTACGCCGCCCTCCGCGGCCAGCCGGCAAAGCGCGACGTCGTCTGGTCCACGGACATGTACGCTGCTTTCACCGGCACGAAACGGGCCCTCGCCAACGCCACGCTGCTGGCCCACCCGGTACCCCAGGCTCCCATCGCCCTCACCACGGACGCCTCCGACTACGCCGTGGGCGCGGTCCATGAACAATGGGTAAACGGGGCCTGGCAGCCGCTCGCATTCTTCAGCCGGCAACTCCTGCCCAACGAGTTAAAGTACAGCACCTTCGACCGCGAGCTCCTCGGGCTGTACCTGGCCGTCCGCCATTTTCGCCACCTCCTGGAGGGCCGCCCGTTCACGGCTTTTGTCGACCACAAGCCGTTGGTTTTTGCCATGGCCAAGGTCACGGAGCCGTGGTCGGCCCGCCAGCAGCGCCACCTCTCCGTCATGTCGGAGTACACCACGGACATCCGGCACGTCGCCGGGAAGGACAATGCCGTGGCCGACTGCCTTTCTCGAGCCGGCGCCAACGCCGTCCACCTCGGCGTCGACTTCACCCTCATGGCAGCGGACCAGGCCACCGACGGCATGGTGCAGGCGCTCCGGGTGGCGGACACGGGCCTCTGCTTGGCTGACGTCCCCTTCGCGGACACAGTCCTGCTGTGCGACATCTCCCAAGGCCGACCTCGCCCCGTTGTGCCGGTCACCTGGAGGCGTCGCATTTTTGCTTCGCTCCACGGCCTCTCTCACCCGGGCCGGAAGGCGTCCCAGCGGCTGGTGGCGGCGCGTTTCGTCTGGCATGGGCTGCGACGGGACGTCCGCGACTGGGCCAACGCCTGCACACCCTGCCAGCGGGCCAAGGTCCACCGGCATACCAAGGCTCCGCTGGCTCCCTTCACCGTGCCCGAGCGACGGTTCGACCACGTCCACGTGGACCTGGTGGGTCCCCTTCCCCCATCGCAGGGGTTCACCCACCTGCTTACCATGGTGGACAGGACCACCAGGTGGCCGGAGGCCGTGCCCCTCACCTCCACCACCACCGCTGACGTGGCCCAGGCGTTCATCGCCACCTGGGTCGCGCGTTTCGGCGCACCGGCGGACATCTCGTCGGATCGCGGCTCACAGTTCACGTCCGAACTATGGGGCGCGATCGCCCGCACTTTGGGCGTTACCCTACACCGCACCACGGCTCACCACCCCCAGGCCAACGGGTTGTGCGAGCGGTTCCACCGCTCCATGAAGGCCGCACTCATGGCCGGCCTCCAGGACGACGGCTGGGCCAACTGGCTCCCGTGGGTCCTTTTGGGCCTACACACGGCCCCCAAAGAGGACCTCCAGGCGTCCACCGCCGAGCTGGTGTACGGCCAGGCCCTCCGCGTACCGGGTGAGTTCATGCCCGACGCCACCAGCCTCTGGTCCACCGCGCGCCAGCGCACGGACTTCCAGGAGGCCGCCCGACGTTTCGCCCCAGTGCCCACGTCCGGCCATGGCGACCCCCAATCCTACGTCCCCCCAGCACTCCGCTCGGCGGAGTACGTCTTCGTGCGCCACGACGTGCACCGGGGGCCGCTCCGACCACCATACGACGGACCCTTCCGGGTCCTACGACGGGACAAGTCCTTCATCGTCAGCATCGGCGGCTGGGCGGACCGGATTTCGCTGGACCGCCTCAAACCGGCCCACATGGACATCGGCCAGCCGCAATGGCTGGCTCTCCCACCGCGGCGCAGCCGCCCCCCGTCCACTGCACCCCCCGTCCGACCACCCGCCACCACACCGGACCCCCCTCCCCCACCCCCCCCGCGACTGGCCAGGGGTCGTTTCGGTCAGGTCATCCGGACCCCCCTCAGGTTGACCTTCCTGGATCAAGTCCATTCTGGGGGGGGCGTGTGTAGTGACCCATGGGTCCCCCAAGCGAGACCAGCAGCAGAATCTCCTTGCTCCAGCCGGTGACGTCACCGGCGGACAACCTCGGCGCCGGGGTAGCTGGTCACGTGACCACCAAAGCGTGCCGCGCGTGCGGTTATAATCCCTTGCACCTGTCGGTCACGTGACCACCGAAACACGCCTCGCCTGAGAGGCGTGGCTTTCGGTTTCGGTTATGCTTTCTGGTTTTGGATATATATGCAGCCCGATAAACGGGCTTTTCAGAGTTCCCGAGTTGGTTTTTACAATAAACATCTTCTCTGACGAGTTTGTGTCTTGACCGTCACTTCGTCCGTCTCAAGCAAGAGCCCGGCTCTTCAGCTTCCTACTTTACCTGTATAGCTTCTGCAGTCGGCTGGCCTCATGCGGGTCATACCTTGGGCCTGTCAGCACCAGCCCTATTTGACCGATCATACCAAGGAGGACGTGTGGCAGCACCAACGTTACGTCCACCATGTGGCGCTCGACAATGATCCACCTGGGCGCAGGTGAACGAATCGCAGGCATTTTCAAAATCCTGTCACACGTCCGCGTCACGTGTTATGGACGCTCAACCCACACTTGAGGAAAAGCGAGGCCGATCTCAGCATCGCCCCGGAGGAGAACGGGTTTGTGGGATCGGGGACGAACTGCGACGAGACGAGGGAGGATAGATCAGGCCGATTGGCAATAAGGGCGGTTGAGGCCACATTCGTGGCTCCATTCACCAATTCAAACACCCTCTCCACACCACAGCGCGGGACGGTCTCTCTTCGCCCCTGTTGGTATAATCGAGTGCAGCAGTGGACACGTTTCCGAGGTTCTGACGCATCGAAACAATCTCGTTTGCTTCCCACAGAGCGTCAAGGCTTCTATTTATAAATCATCCCTCCATTTTGTTACACAGCTAACGAGGGAAATCAACGAGTTTATTTGAAAGACGATTCGTTTTCATCATTAATATAATGGTGCTCTCTGTCTCTGTCATTCACTCGATTCTCAGATCTGCATCTCGTCGGATAAACTAGGTATACCCTCTTCCTCTTCCAACCCCGACGGTCCTCTGATTGGCGGAGCATGCAAAGCTGGATGGAACAACTGGAACGGATTGCGAGTGGATCGACTTCCCAAGTCAGGAGTACAAATACCACGTGATCTCCTCCTGTTGTGCTGCATTCGCACTAAACCACGTGGCTTGATCACTGTAAAAATCATAAAACCCCCCAAATCGATTCGGGTCCTCCAATGTATTATTGTACACCGCACCTTTCCTATGCCATCTGCAGGCATTGCAAATCGTCATTGCTGGGCACGGAAGGGGGCTCGGCAGTGACGCACGCTGAAAGGGAGTACTCAGTTTTCACTCTGGTTGTTTGTTTGTTTTCTTTCTTTCTTTCTTGTTTTCTTGTTTGTTTGTCCGGGGATATCTCAGCCATCCTTTGACCTAGGAAGCTGAAATTTCGGCACAATAGTGAGCAAGTCCTTTGTCAAAAACGGTATTTTTTGTTTTTTGAATAATCAATTAATTGAGGAGTTATTTAATTATTAGCGATTAATTAAGTACTTATTTAATTAATCAAATTTCCTTTCTCTTCTGACCATTAACTCAGGCACCTTTTGAGTTCAGAAGCTGATATTTGGACATGCCAATGACCAGGTGATTTGGCTGTAAAGGCTATTTTTGATTTATTAATTAATCAATTAATCAATTAATCGATTAATTATTTGATTAATGACAAAAAATTTTTTTTTTAAGTTACAGATTCTGTTGTAATGGTCGTGGTTTATGTGTTCTATGACAGAATTGCTTAATAATTTAATTTTTTCATGATTATTTTTTTATTTTATTTATTATTAATCATTTATTTATTTTCTTTCTCATTTGGCCAATATCTCAGGAACCTTTTGAGCTGGGAAGCTAATATTTGGACATGACGGTGACCAAGTGATGTGGCTATCAAGGATATTTTTGATTTATTGATTCATCATTTAATCGATTAATTATTTATTGATTAATCGATTAATTATTTATTGATGAATCAATGAAAATTTTTTTTTTAAATGACTTATTTAATTAAATTTCTAAAAGATACATCTTCGGATGAAGCACTAGTGGTTTAGTTATGCTATTAGCCAATTGATTAAGGAAATATTTTGTGATAATCTTTTATTGATTTTAATTATACAATTAATCAATCAATTAGTGTACACCTCTCCTTCCCAATGCAGCCTCAATGAGCTGCACTGCGGTTTTGCCGGGCGCCGCAGGCGCCCCGGCAATGCCGCGCTGTAGGATATTTAATTATTTGGCATGGGGGCGGTGTACTTTGAATGTATCTGTACTTGTTTACAATTTATTCATAGCTGGTGTGTCTAATGGACAAAAGCATTGGAATCGCGATCCGCAATGCCGGGTTTTTGCGCACAATACGCGGCTCTAACGCTCTGCGGAAATGACGTGGTTTCACCAGCCTTACTGCTCTCTTCCAGTTTTCCTTCACACAATAAATCCTATATTTCTCACAAGATAAAGAAAATAAATATATCACATCAGGAATGTTTAATAGCAGGATATCAACGGAGATCGTGAGCTTCAATGGAGGTGTCGAACGGTCTGCCATTTAGAGAGAATTTTCATTTTCCCACGAATCGGCGCCTCTAAATCATCAATGAGATTCCCCTTCAAAAGGACACAGTCAAACCTTTTTAAGTTATCGCTTCTCGGCCTTTTGGCTAAGATCAAGTGTAGTATCTGTTCTTATCAGTTTAATAGCTGATATGTCCTGCAATGCGGGACTAGTCTATTAAATGGATTTTTGGCATCGGGAGTTGGATTAGGGGCTTGCTCCGTCCGCTCCACGCATCGACCCGGTATTGCAGTACCTCCGGGAACGGTGCACCCCCTTTGGGGGAACCTGAGAAACAAAGAAAAGATTCTTCTTCAATCAAAAATGCTTTGCCTGTCTCTGTCTATGATCAAGTTATCCCAAAAAGTTCGACAGATTCGTACAAAATTTGGCGGAGCGGTATAATATGGGACAAGGACGAAATGATTCGATTTGGGTGAAGATCTGGATCCGGCTCGTGTAAATTTTTTTTTTTTCAATGATTGTTCACCATTGGGAGATTGGGCCATACAGTTGGTGGTTGTGGTGGTTGGGGTCGCAATGACGATCTGCTAGCTTCTGGTCTGTACCACAAATAATTATATTTTGCGGGCTGTGATGTTGGTAGATTGGGGTTAGAGCACCCCGGGGTTTTAGCAAACATCCAAACTGTCATTCAGGCGGTGCGGATCTTGTCCTCTAGAGACCCCTCAAACTATGTGGTGAACTACAATTACAGCGGCCAAATTTCTACCCTGAGGTCTAAAAAGGGTCGTGGTCGCTATACACACCGCGAGGGGTTCCGAAATAGCAATAATGTTGCTCGCCAGTTAAAACAGGCATGGCTCCACCCTGAACAGAGAATGCCATGTCGCCAATGTAACGACAAGGAGACCGTCCCGCGCTGTGGTGTGGAGAGGGTGTTTGAATTGGTGAATGGAGCCACGAATGTGGCCTCAACCGCCCTTATTGCCAATCGGCCTGATCTATCCTCCCTCATCTCGTCGCAGTTCGTGCCCGATCCCACAAACCCGTTCTCCTCCGGGGCGATGCTGAGATCGGCCTCGCTTTTCCTCAAGTGTGGGTTGAGCGTACATAACACGTGATGCGGACGTGTGACAGGATTTTGAAAATGCCTGCGATTCATTCACCAGCGCCCGGGTGGATCATTGTCGAGCGCCACATGGTGGACGTAACGTTGGTGCTGCCACACGTCCTCCTTGGTCTGATCGGTCAAATAGGGCTGGTGCTGACAGGCCCAAGGTATGACAGTAGTGTATATATGTTGCTTCTGGGACACTCTCATTTTCCCATTGACTTACATGTTAATTTTTCCCCTCCCTCATTGCCCCTAAACACCTCTATTTCTCTCACCCTGTTCTTTACGAACCTTCTCACCTTTTGACATGTTATCCTTATTCATTAGACCACTTAAACAATGGTCCTTCTGTGTGAACCTGTGATCCTTCTGACCTTATGGACCTTTTAACCTTTTACTCTTAATATCATCTGGTGAATCATCTTTGGCCCACTCAAACAACGACCCTACAAATATTTGTTTATGTGTGGGAAATAATTTAATTCTCCTACAACTCTCCTCACCGTCTAATACATTAACAAAAAATATGTTTGAGTTTGGTTCTTTCTCAAGATATTTTAACTGAGCTAAGATAAAATTGTAAACCTCCCTCAATGTTCTTGTTTGAGCGCCTCCAGTGCCACATACCATTTTTAAATTAAAGTATATATTTTCCTGGCAACCATCAAAGTTTTCCGTCCACTCAAAAATATTTCCATCTTTTTTACCCAATTCACCGGTATTTAAATTAATTCTCTTATTTGTTTTGTAAATTTTTTTACCAGTTGTCTTTTCAATTATACCTATTTGATATTTTTCACATTCGTTATGTTTACCATTTATATACCAAGGTTGATTACACCTCCACTCTTTAGTCTGGTTGGTACTTGGTTCTATCATTTATATAATAGTAAAAAGGCGGCGGTAGCCCGTTAAAATCCCTAACCCCCCTTTTTAACTTATCACTTATATACTTATATAACCATAAGGGAGACTATCAATTCCATTTTCTAAAATAAACCTCTTATCATCAAAAGCCCCCAATGCTTTCTTATTCACCTCTTCTGAATATAATTTATGTTTATAACTTCTTATTCCATTAATCTTTCTAAACTCTTCTTTCTTTGTTGTTAAACAGTTATAATAATCCTTAAAGTTTATTGTTTCTTTAATGACATTTTTCTTTATGCCTTTTAACTTCTTATCAGTTTTTTCAACGTTATTCACAATGTATTTATAAGCATAAGCCTTAGACCTCAATCCCACAAATTCACTCATGACATTTCCTCCTAATTCATCCTTAAACTTTCCAATCACCTTTTTATTTTTAGAAGAGAACAACTCACTCTCTGGACTGTAATTACTAGTGTCATAGATATTAATGTCATTTTTCATGTCTGAATAAACATCATCAGTATTAATTTGCAAAATAAAACTATCTGTATCCATATAAAGTAGATTAACATCATTTTGATATTTCTTCCTCAAGTTATTATAAAAGTAATCATACATTAATGACTTTGATAAATCAAGAATTGATGTTCCAATATAAATAGGTTTGTTCATTTCAATACTCTCTTTAATCAAATGGATCGCACAAAAGTTCTCAGTAAAGACCTCAGCTCTAGTAAAACTCGGTCTATTAATTAATTTTGATGCTTGTTCCCAAGATGTTGATAGTCTGATATTTTGTCTTTTCCTCACATTCTCCATGGTCTTACCAAAGACCGCATTATTCATCAATTTATAAAAGTCTTTCTCAAAATCTGTTTTTGACTCTGTTCTTCTTTGTGTATTAAAATCAATGTACCCCTTCAACCAATGACTTTGATTGAACTTTAGAACCCTATGGATCTTCTCTACTCTTAGACCTTTTGATAAATATTGTCGCAAATTTCTTTGGTGTAGAACATAATTTTTCTTGTTATATAATGTAGTAAGTAATTTTTCTGTTGATTCACCTATATTAAATGATTGTTGATAATCACTTAACCACTCCTTCTTTGGACTTTCCTTTTCACAAGCAAATGGGAGATCTTTGTGTAGGTTATGAAGTTCCTCTGGATATTTCAAATCGACCTCAAAATAATAACCAACCTTTGAATCATCCAATTCTTTTTGTGTAGAGATACATACATCTTGTAAAACCTTTTTGTAATCTTTTTCCTTTACCCATCTAAGTTTTCCATAAGGAAGAGCCTGAGACATTGCCCAGCCATACAGGTTGTTCGCATCATAATACATCAAGTAGGAGCTCTCTACCGATGGATCATAATTTGGAATGTACTTGTTATTTGCTTTAGCATATCTCTTTGAACAGACATGTGAAATTCCTCCTCTCTTTGCCTTTTCAATCATCAAAAGCATATCAACATCGGTTATCAAATCCAAAGCTTGTTTTGTCATTTTTAACATCGCGCTCCAAGCCAATCCAGGAGCAGTGTAATAGTGAGCAGGATCCAATCCATATCCAGAATGACAGATTGTTCTGAAAGCCTCAAACACATCAGCCAACAAAAGCACATCAGTTTTGAGGTACAAATCGTGATACTCACCAAGATTCTTAATGTTATATTTTTTCCAAACATTTTGTGCGTGTACATAATCTTTATCAGATATATGACTATTATTTAATTTGTTATAGAAATTTTCTTTTAAAGGAAGTTGTGTTTCATTGAATCTCTCAAATGAGTCCATATAGTCATAGGGGTAAATTCCCTTTTGTGTTAGAAAATCTTTATCTAAAAAATACTCTGAAAGACATGGAAACTCTTTTAGATTTTGAACCAAGTTAGCCAATGGACTTGCCATGAATTTAAATGTATCAAGAAATCTGATATGAGTAATAGGAGATGTGTGAATTGTTTTTGTGAATGAAATGTATTTCTGATCCGTGTTTGGAATTGCTGAGATACTTCCAGAAGTCTTTGAGAGTTCCTTGATAAATAGATGTGTATCATAATGAGCGTTGTTATGAAGAAAGACAGGAATGAAAGAGGGGAGTTGATAATTAATATTACAACTTTGATGAGCCGGACCTCTATATTTACCAGTGAGATGACAATGGTCTCTAACCTTTCGACCTTTACCAATTTTCTCCTCACAAATATGACAGACATTGTTTTTTATAAATTCCCTTTTTTCTTTACTTGTTAAGGACATTGGTTTATTGGTTTCTCTCATTATCTTGGTTAATCGAACACAGTCTTTTTCTAGTCGTTTCACAAACTCCTCTGGGGTATTTGAGCCTCTATACATCTCTAACTTGTTATATTTATCACCAACGGATGATTTGATATAATAACAAAACCCACAAGGAGTATGTTTTTGATATTTATTTGTGTATGATTCTTTTGGATCTGGAGAAGCAGTATCAATTTTTTCTAAAATACTTTCAAAATCAGCATATATAACAAATGGATGTTTTATTGTTTTCTTTTCATCTTTGAATGTGATCTTTGAGTCTTTTTTAGGCATGTTGATTACCGTTGATTTATGTTCACCACAATAATTTGAATGTTTATCTAATCTTTCTTGTGTATGGAAGAAGTTAAGACAACGCATACAAATATATATTTTATTTGTTCTTTTACATACTTGTGGTTTTATTAATTTTGTAATATCTTTGATGTATGTATAATGTGAATTTTCGTCTGAATTAAAATATAGAAGATTAATATGAGTTTGTTTACAATTGTCAGAAAGCTTTAAAACCTGAATGTTGTTTGTTTCTGTTAGACCATAAACATTAACTGATAAATTATTCAACTTTTCAAATTTAGGAATATCATTTAAAGTCATCGGAAACTTTAGATCTTTCGTATTTAATGTATTCTCATATTTTTTATAATGAGATACTCTTTCATCATGAAAATGTGGAGGATGTAAGTGTGCTAGAATAGACCAGAGAAAACATTTATTGTCTTTATTTTTGATATTGATAACTGCTTTTCTATTTTTGATAACACTGGGTAAATCAATGTAAGAAGAAGCTTTTAGAGGATCTGATTTAAGAATATGAATGTCTATGTAAATAATTTTTCCTTTATTGAATCCACTTCCTACGATTGAATTATCCACATCTTGCTCTTGTTTAATAAGTTCATCATAGACTCCTGATGTTTTAAAATCTTGATATGAAGATATAAAGTGTGGCTCAGTTCTCATGTATGGTGTATCTATAACTCCTTCGTCCTTTGTCATTTCTAATTTTACTCCCATATAAAATTTAAGTGGTTTCATTTCTTTTAGTGTTTTTTCAATCAACGTTTGAACAGCAGGTTTAACTATTTCTACAGCATCAACTATAGATTCTGGTTCAGGAGGTTTGAAGTTAAAGACTCTTATTTTAATATGTCCTTTGAATGCACCATCAGAGTTTTTAATAGTAAACAATTTTGACAAGTGTTTGTTAGTTTTAAGATGGGCTTTAAACCCCTTCTTGAGGATGGTTGTTTTACAGACCTTACAATGTTTTGTTTTAGGTGGAAGAGGGGAAAGTTTGTTAAGAATGTTGTATGTATGTTTTGCGGTGAGAATATGTTGTTTATAATATTTTACTTCCTTCTCGCAAGTATCACAATAAACCATATTTATAGCGTGAGAAAACGTGGTGTTTTATATATATCGCTGTGCTTAAAATAAAACACTTTTGAGCTTTACAGCTCCGTTTTATATATATCGCTGTGCTTAAACTAAAACACTTTTTCACTCCGAATCATCGAAGTCATAACTATCACATGAATACTCAGAATCATACTCAGAGTCATCAATAAAGCTACTCTCATAACTATCATTTGAGCACAAACTATTAGTATCATAACTATCATCTGTGTTCAATGAAATACTATCATCACCATCGTCCGAGTTCAATGAAATACTATCATCACTATCGTCCGAGTTCAATGAAATAGTAAAATCTTCACTGCTGTAATGACTCATATTTAATTAGCAGAAAAAACCTTTCCATCTATACCAATATACTTTCTTTCATTAACGGATTCAATCTCTACATTTTTAATATCAAAAGTTATCTTTAAATAATCTCTAACTATCATAGAACGAAATGACATTTCACCAGAAATATTAACATCATTCATTTTACTTAGATCTACACCCTTTGGATTATTAAAGTAAATACAAATTTCTCCACGAGTATTGTTGATGGTCTTATCATTCTTTTTCAAAGTATCGTGGTCAATCACTTTTTCAAGCTTTGAATAAATTGCCAGGAGTAGAGGAGAAACTTTTGTTAGATTTACTTTAATGGATGTCTTTCCAGGTATAGTTAGAGCTCTTCCTTTAAATGAAATAGAGGGGCTCATGTTATTTTCCATAACTGGTTTTACCCAAAAATTTCCATATTTATCTTTGTTCAATTTAACATCTTTGACATATTTTTCTATATCTTCCACCGAAGTAGAGATTGATTGAAATTTGTCTTTTGTGCTTTGAAACATTGTATTTATTAATGAATAAACTTGCGTTTAGTTTAAGTAAAAATTATACTATATAAATATGATAAGTTCTGAAGGATATTTAGAATTTCCAGACTCTCCATATGATAAATTAGAGAATTGTTCGGCTTGTGATAGAATAGGGCTTAATAATGAGGGTTCATATAAACAATGTATTTTCTGTGATTTAATTTTAATTAATGATAATAAAAAATATAAAAAAATATATAACTCTTTTAAATTAGAACCAAAAATGAATTACTTTACAAGATTATTAAGAGAGATGAATGTTAAGTATTGTGATGATAATACACCATTTCTTTCAAGGGAAGAGACTATTTGTATTGAGGAAATGTATAAAGGTTTAATGATATTTATTATTCAAAATAATTTTAATGGAAATGTTAATACAAGATACTATATAAATAAAATAATGAATTATTTTGAAATTAAACCCGAACTCAGGATAAAATATAGAGTTTCTAAAATATCTCAAAAAAAGTTAGATGACTTGTTTTCCAAATATATAAATGAATGATTTTTTACCCGTTTGGGAAAATAAGATAAAATTTAATAACCATAAAAACATTCCAAATTCATTGAGATGTCTTATAGTTGGTTCAAGCGGATGTGGGAAAACCTGTTTACTTTTAAAGATGCTCCTTGGTCCTAATTTTTTAGATTATGATAATTTAATAATTTTTACAAAGTCAAGTTTTCAACCCGAGTATCAACTACTCTCACAGGGTTTTAATGCGGGTCTTAAAAAGGAAGACATTATCGGTTTATTTAAACTTCAAAACAAACTAAATGATTATAATATTGAAGATATAATACAATTATTTTGTGATACACAGAAATCAAAATCGAAACCAAAACCCATAACTTGTATTCTCAGTGATAATACGGATGATATACCTTCACCTCAAGATTTAGATAAATAAAAAAAGAACCTCGTCATCTTTGATGATTGTGTTAATGAGAGAAACCAAACAGTAATGGATAGCTACTATACAAGAGGGAGACATTCTTCTTGTAATTGTATATATCTTAGTCAATTATATATATTTTCAACTCCCTCGACGCTCAATAAGAAACAATGCCAATACTTTTATTTTATTTAAGTTAAATTCAATAGATGTAAATAATTTTTGGAGAGATAATTGCTCTACGTTATGTAGTAAAAAAGAATTTGAAAATTATATGAAACACACGATTGAAAAATATAAATATATTGTTGTGAAACAAGATGAGATATTAAAGGATGTATTTTTATTTTAAACATAATTACATATATAAATGACAACAATTATTATTAACCTTGTGGGTAAATCTGCTTCTGGAAAGAACTTTCATAAATCTAAACTCTTGAATAGTAAAAATGAAAAGATTGTAAGTTTTTAAAAAAAACACCCTATGATTCGTTTTGTGAGTACTACAACCAGAGCAAAGCGACCAGGAGAAGTAGAAGGGAAAGATTATTACTACATTTCAATGGAGGAACATATGCGATTGAGGAACGAAGGTCAAATATTTGAGGAGGTCTCTCTTGGTTCTACAAAATATTCACATTGTAAGAGTGAGTTAAATAAAGTAAAATCTAATGGTCTTGGGATTTTAGAAACTAATCCTGAAGGAATGAGACAAATTATTAAACAATTGTGTGGTGATGGAGTTAAGATTTTATCATTCGGTTTTGATATTGATGAGGAGACTCAACGCAAACGTATGAAAAGCAGAGATACAAGTATTAGTGAAGAAGAAATAACAACTCGTATTAATACCAATAAAGAATTTGATGAAATATTTAAAGAAAAGGATTTATTTCAACACATTTACTATAATGATAAAGAAAAGGAAAATTTTCCCATTGACCTTTACAATTCATTAAATGATATTTTTCAATAAATAAATACAGAAAATGAATACCGAAGAAAGAGCAAGAAAAAGAGCAGTCGGTACTAGTATCTACAGGTCCGAGTGTGGAGACATGAGACTCATTGAAAGTGGTAAGAATGAAGTGACATATGCTTTAATCCTCTGAATATTACCCAATGGGCCAACATGTAAATTGAGGTTATTGTTTCTATAAACGTTGAATTTCATACCAGACTCCATTATGTGTGAGTTCAGCGGTTCGAAACCGACCTTGACCGAGTTATAGCCGGTGAAGCCAGTGTTGTGAATAAACGTGTACGTATTATGTTGAAAACCAGATTATGCTAGATCCCTTGGCTTGAGAATTCCGAAGCTGTGACGCACCAAATCGCTCAATGGAGGCCGCTATCTTGCGGATGCGGAAGTATGCATAACAAATTGAAAAAGGTTCAATAGGAGTTTGTTTCACCCGTCTTTGTTTGATTCACAATCTTATGCACCTCTAATCTGTAATTAAAATACTTTAAGACCAACCTCGGCCCGCACGGGCCTGGTTATCTTCAACGAAAATCGTCACCAAACACTGGAACCAATGAGATTCGAGCATTTGAAAAAATAATTCTAAAACCAAATCACTCAATGGAGGCCGCCATCGTCCGGATGCGGAAGTATGCATTTAAAAATTGAGAAAAAGTTCAAAAGGAGTTTGTTTCACCCGTCTTTGTTTGATTCACAATCTGATGCACCTCTAATGTGTAATTAAAATACTTTAAGACCAACCGCGTTATCTTCAACGAAAATCGTCACCAAACAACGTCACCAAAATCGTCACCAATGAGATTCGAGCATTTCAAAAATTATTTCAAAAAAGCTTATTACGCGTTCCGGAGGGTGAAAATGGCGTCAAATACTCTAAAATTGACGAATAATTATTTTTTAGAAATCTCGTGGCCGTAGGGGATATTTTTTCATGGCCGGAAATATCCGAAGTTGAGACGTAATTCACCGAATTAATCAAGAAGTAAATTTTATCAATTTTAATCTCATCCAGAATGCAAATGGTGTCATTTTAGGTCTGAATTTGCGAAATTTTGTGAGCTGACCAATCAGCGATCAGCTTAGGTCAGCCAATCAGGCCATCAACACGGTCTGATTAAAGACAGTCACACATTGCCGTTGAAACGGCGCTATCGTCTGATCTGTCGGCACTGATCTTACTGCAAGCGAACTTCTTCTGGTGGAGGAAGCCGCAGTGCCCAGAGAGAACCAGTCCTGACAGCGACTGAAGTTAGAAGACTACACACATACTGTGAAAACGTATGTTAAGCCCAGTTAAAATTTCTTAAAATAGGCCTTAAGCTAGCACATCGTATAGTTACTTCCTTAAGCTTCTTGTGACATCTATTGTATGTAGTTATTGGGGAGGACTGTCTGCTCTTCTCTTTTACCAAGTCTTACCAGGTACGGTACCTACTACACCTACCTACTACCAACTACCTAACCTACTGATGCCATAGTGATGGGTAAAATAGTGGCAAGAGGCTTTGGCTTCGCCGGCTCATTGCGGCTTTGCAGTCGGGTACTAGTACAAAATATTTTTTTTTAAATATAAAAAAACTATCAGAGTACTCGCCCTTCAGGTGATTTTGTTCCGATCATGTAACACGTTCTTCTGATGCATACCTTTTATTTGGGCGGTGTATAGGCAAGTGGCAGCTGCATCAATTGCTCCCGAATTATTATTTTTAAACCTTGGTTACGTGCATGAAGCAAAAACATGTAAAATCCCTAAAACAAATTTGACCTTAAAAATAATTGGTGGCTGAATTAAATGACCAGATATGCAAATCCTCTTCAAATTTCAACTCAGATGAAAATTGAGGATTTTAGAAATTGGACAAAGTTGGTGAACTTTGGCCTATTTTGACCTTTTGACCTAAAATCAATCGGCTTCTTGCTTGTGACCCAACTCTACCATTTGGTGAAGTTTGGTGAAGAGCAGTATAAAAGCCAGAGGTTGGCATCCATTTCAGAAACTTGATGGGCTTTATGGCCTCCTGCTTTGAAGTTCCTTGTAAGAGAACTTACGCACACAATAATTACTCCCGCGAGGGAGTAATGCATTCGATCTTGTCCGTGTGTGTGTGTGTGTGTGTGTGTTTGTGAACAAGATATCTGGAAAAGTTCTGAACGGATTTGGATGAAAGTTGGTGGGATGATTGCCCTTGGGATAAGGAGGAATTGATTAGTTTTTGGTGAAGCTTAGGATATTATTCTGGATCCAGGAATTTTTTGAAGGATTGTTTACCATTGGAAGATAGGGCTCATTTTTTTTCAACATTATCTTCTATATATTCTATATTTAACATTGTGATATGAAAATAGTTTTCATATTTGTTGTAAATGTAGTTTAAACTCGTGGTTATGCGTTAGAGCAGTGTATTTTATTAGCAGCGTCAGTCGTGTATATATGTTGCTTCTGGGACACTCTCATTTTCCCATTGACTTACATGTTAATTTTCCTCTTAACCTCATTGCCCATTAACACCTCTATTTCTCCCACCCTAATCTTTATGAACCTTTTGTCTATAGTACCTATCCTTAATGTTGTTCATTAGACCACTCAAACACTACAAATATTTGTTTTCCCTTATAGACCTATAATCCTTCTTCTACATATCATCTGGCAGATTATCTTTGACCCACTCAAACATCGACCCATTCACTTACATGTTAATTTTCCTCTCACCTCTTTACGAACCTTTTAGCCTTTTGACACCTATCCTTAATGTTGTTTATTAGACCACTCAAACAATGATTTCCCCTTGGTCTTATGGTACTCTTACTATCAATGATCCCGAGTAGACCACTCAAACATCGATCCTACAAATATTTGTTTCTGCGTGGGAAATAATTTAATTCTCCTACAACTCTCTTTACCATCTAATATATTAACAAAGTACAGTGGGACCTCTAAATCCGAATTTAATTCGTTCCAGTGGCAGTTCGGATTGGGAAAAGTTCGGAATTAGAAACTATTTTCCTCATAAGAAATAATGGAAAGTGAATTAATCCGTTCCTGGACCCCAAAAACCCATTATCAAGACACTGTCAACTGCAAATACACATGATTCAAGGTAAAAGAAGATGAGTAAATGCCCTAAATATCAAATAATAATAATAATAAAAACAAGAAATAAATGTACTAACATGAAAATAACTGCATTTACCTTAGTGGAGAGTTCTGATGGTGCATGTGGAAGCTGGAGAGGAGGAAGGAGGGAGAGGGTTTTATTGCTTGGAAGGTGAGGCACCTTCCAAGCTAACATCAGATGACTGTGCTTCTGGTGTTTGCTCTCTTTGTCTCTTAACACCACTTGTAGAGGGTTGGGGCGCACAAGGCTTGCTTTCTTTAGAGAACCACCTCTCCAAAGTTGCCGGTGTTGGCGACTTTTCTTAATTTTTCTGAAGTGGTCAATCACATTGTCACTGAACAAGTTAATGCTCCTGTTAACCACTGCTTTATTAGGGTGCCACTTTTCAACAATGGCCTGTGTTTTAGACAAATGGAAGCACAGTTCTTTAATTTCAGCACTGGAAATGTTACCACTAGCTCCCTCTTCCTCCTCTGAAGAAATTTCCACTGCCACTTCTTCTTGCTGCATCTTGTGGAGGTGCTGAAGTTCTTCTGTGGTGAGTTCCTTGTTGTGATCCTCCACTAACTCCTCCACATCCTCTTCACTTACCTCCAAGCCCATGGACTGACCCAATGCTACAATAGCAGGCACAATAGGTTCTTCAAAGCCTTCAAAATCTCTCCCTGCAACACAATCAGGCCAGAGTTTCTTCCAGGCAGAGTTCATTGTCCTCAGAGACACTTCCCTCCATGCTTTGTCAATGATTCTTAGGCAATGGAGGATATTATAATGATCCTTCCAAAAGTCTCTGAGGATCAGTTCAGTCTCGTTTGTCACCTCAAAGCATCTCTGGAACATAGCCTTGGTGTACAACTTCTTGAAATTTGAGATGACTTGCTGGTCCATGGGCTGGATGAGAGGAGTGGTATTGGGGGGCAAGAACTTCACCTTGATGAAGCTGTATTCTTCCTCCAAATCTTCTTCCAAGCCTGGAGGATGAGCAGGAGCATTGTCCATCACAAGAAGAGCCTTCAGGGGTAGATTCTTCTCCTCAAGATAAGCCTTCACAGAAGGGGCAAACTCCTCATGAATCCACTCTGTGAAGAACTGCCTGGTAGCCCATGCTTTCACGTTTGCCCTCCACATAACATTAAGCTTGCTCTTAATCACATTGTTCTTTTTGAACACATGTGGATTCTCTGAGTGGTACACAAGCAAAGGCTTTATCTTGCAGTCTCCACTAGCATTAGCACACAACAAGAGAGTAAGCCTATCTTTCATTGGCGTATGGCCTGGTACAGACTTCTCTTCCTTCGTTATGTAGGTCCTCCTTGGCATCTTTTTCCAGAAGAGGCCTGTCTCATCACAATTGAACACCTGTTGTGCCACATACCCCTCAGTGTTCACAAACGCACTAAATTTATTCACAAAGTCTGCTGCTCCATCCTTATTCGAACTAGCAGCCTCTCCATGCATAACAACACTGTGGATCTCACTTCTTCTCTTAAGCTTTTCAAACCACCCCCTACTAGCCTTAAACTCATCACCATCAGCACTACTTCCAGGCAAGTCTTTTATAAGGTCACCGTGCAGGAGCTTCGCTTTCTCACAGATAATGCCCTCAGAGATGGCAGCACCAACCAACTGTTTCTCATTTATCCAAACTAGGAGGAGTTTTTACATCTCCTCCATAAACTTCGATCTCCTAGGGGTCAGAGTCGTAACACCTTTTGCCACATCAGCTGCTTTAATCACTTCCTTATTTTTCAAAATCGTACACACGGTCGATTTCGGCATCTCGAACATAGCAGCGAGATCCATCACACGCATACCGCCCTCATGCTTAGCGATAAGTTGTTTCTTCACCTCAATTGTCGCTCTCACCGCCTTCCTCTTATTCTTATTGCCTTCACTGCTCTTCTTAGGTGCCATGGTGAATGGGTAAGGGTTATCTTCAAAGAAAAAAAGCACAAATCAAGGTGAAAACACGAGGTAAACTAGCGACGAACACACGAGAGATGCTGCCAGAACTAGTACAACCGACGAACTGAAGGAACAAAGCGACTTCCGGGTTGTGCATGCGGGAGCAGGTGTGGGTGATGCTGCGCGAAGATGCGCGGGAAATATGAACGACGCTCGCGGCGGGAAATATGAACGACGCTAACGCTATGTTGGCGGTTCGGTTATAGAAATACATTCGGAATTAGGTACAAAATTTTCTCGAATTTACGGTTCGGAATTGGAGTAGTTCGAGATGAGGGGCGTTCGGAATTAGGGGTCACTACTGTATATGTTTGAGTTTGGTTCTTTATCAAGATATTTTAACTGAGATAAAATAAAATGATAAACCTCCCTCAATGTCCTTGTCTGAGCACCTCCTGTGCCACACACTTTTTGGTCGGCTCTGCCCACTTTTTGGTAAGCCCCGCCCACCTTTTGTTAAGCCCCGCCCACTTTTTGGTAAGCCACGCCCAATTTTCTAAGCCCCGCCCACTTTTGCTAAGCTCCGCCCACTTCTGCTAAGCCCCCACCCACTTTGTTAAGTCCCACCCACTTTATAAACTCTTCAGCATTGCATCATTTACAGGTAATACATTACATCATTTTCAGGGAATTTCCATCACATAATTTCCAGTTAAGACACGCCCAGGTTTGCCCAGGGAATTTCCACAGGAAATGACACACACCCAGCCCTTCTTATAAAAGGCACCGACCACACAGGCTTTTTCAAACACGCTTTCTGCTTCACTTGAGAATGGACTACTATGCCGAAATGGAATGGGATAACTTTGCTATTCCTTGGAGTCCTACTACCTGTGTAGAACTCAACTTGTGATAGTGTTGAAAAACCACTTTTCGCACTTGTGTTAGTGTTGAAAAACCACTTTTCGCACTTGTGTTGGTGCAGGAAACCACTTTTGCACTTGTATTAGTGTGGAAAAAACACTTTTTGAACTTGTGATAGTGTTGAAAAACCACTTTTCGCACTTGTGTTAGTGTTGAAAAACCACTTTTCGCACTTGTGTTAGTGTTGAAAAACCACTTTTCGCACTTGTGTTGGTGCAGGAAACCACTTTTGCACTTGTATTAGTGTGGAAAAAACACTTTTTGCACTTGTGATAGTGTTGAAAAACCACTTTTCGCACTTGTGTTAGTGTTGAAAAACCACTTTTCGCACTTGTGATGGTGCAGGAAACCACTTTTGCACTTGTATTAGTGTGGAAAAAACACTTTTCGCACTTGTGTTAGTGTTGAAAAACCACTTTTCGCACTTGTGTTAGTGTTGAAAACCACATTTTGCACTTGTGTTGGTGCAGGAAACCACTTTTGCACTTGTATTAGTGTGGAAAAAACACTTTTTGCACTTGTGATAGTGTTGAAAAACCACTTTTCGCACTTGTGTTAGTGTTGAAAAACCACTTTTCGCACTTGTGTTGGTGCAGGAAACCACTTTTGCACTTGTATTAGTGTGGAAAAACCACTTTTCGCACTTGTGTTAGTGTTGAAAAACCACTTTTCGCACTTGTGTTAGTGTTGAAAAACCACTTTTCGCACTTATGTTGGTGCAGGAAATCACTTTTGCACTTGTATTAGTGTGGAAAAAACACTTTTTGCACTTGTGATAGTGTTGAAAAACCACTTTTCACACTTGTGTTAGTGTTGAAAAACCACTTTTCGCACTTGTGTTAGTGTTGAAAAACCACTTTTCGCACTTGTGTTGGTGCAGGAAACCACTTTTGCACTTGCATTAGTGTGGAAAAAACACTTTTCACACTTGTGTTAGTGTTGAAAAACCACTTTTCGCACTTGTGTTAGTGTTGAAAAACCACTTTTCGAACTTGTGTTGGTGCAGGAAACCACTTTTGCACTTGTATTAATGTGGAAAAAACACTTTTTGCACTTGTGATAGTGTTGAAAAACCACTTTTCGCACTTGTGTTATTGTTGAAAAACCACTTTTCGCACTTGTGTTGGTGCAGGAAACCACTTTTGCACTTGTATTAGTGTGGAAAAAACACTTTTTGAACTTGTGATAGTGTTGAAAAACCACTTTTCACACTTGTGTTAGTGTTGAAAAACCACTTTTCGCACTTGTGTTAGTGTTGAAAAACCACTTTTCGCACTTGTGTTGGTGCAGGAAACCACTTTTGCACTTGTATTAGTGTGGAAAAACACTTTTTGCACTTGTGATAGTGTTGAAAAACCACTTTTCGCACTTGTGTTAGTGTTGAAAAACCACTTTTCGCACTTGTGATGGTGCAGGAAACCACTTTTGCACTTGTATTAGTGTGGAAAAAACACTTTTCGCACTTGTGTTAGTGTTGAAAAACCACTTTTCGCACTTGTGTTAGTGTTGAAAACCACATTTTGCACTTGTGTTGGTGCAGGAAACCACTTTTGCACTTGTATTAGTGTGGAAAAAACACTTTTTGCACTTGAGATAGTGTTGAAAAACCACTTTTCGCACTTGTGTTAGTGTTGAAAAACCACTTTTCGCACTTGTGTTGGTGCAGGAAACCACTTTTGCATGTGTATTAGTGTGGAAAAACCACTTTTCGCACTTGTGTTAGTGTTGAAAAACCACTTTTCGCACTTGTGTTGGTGCAGGAAACCACTTTTGCACTTGTATTAGTGTGGCAAAAACACTTTTTGCACTTGTGATAGTGTTGAAAAACCACTTTTCGCACTTGTGTTAGTGTTGAAAAACCACTTTTCGCACTTGTGTTGGTGCAGGAAACCACTTTTGCACTTGTATTAGTGTGGAAAAAACACTTTTTGCACTTGTGATAGTGTTGAAAAACCACTTTTCGCACTCGTGTTAGTGTTGAAAAACCACTTTTCGCACTTGTGTTAGTGTTGAAAAACCACTTTTCGCACTTGTGTTGGTGCAGGAAACCACTTTTGCACTTGTATTAGTGTGGAAAAAACACTTTTTGCACTTGTGATAGTGTTGAAAAACCACTTTTCGTACTTGTGTTAGTGTTGAAAAACCACTTTTCGCACTTGTGTTGGTGCAGGAAACCACTTTTGCACTTGTATTAGTGTGGAAAAAACACTTTTTGCACTTGTGTTTGTTTTGAAAAACCACTTTTCGCACTTGTGTTAGTGTTGAAAAACCACTTTTCGCACTTGTGTTGGTGCAGGAAACCACTTTTGCACTTGTATTAGTGTGGAAAAAACACTTTTCGCACTTGTGTTAGTGTTGAAAAACCACTTTTCGCACTTGTGTTAGTGTTGAAAAACCACTTTTCGCACTTGTGTTAGTGTTGAAAAACCACTTTTCGCACTTGTGTTGGTGCAGGAAACCACTTTTGCACTTGTATTAGCGTGGAAAAAACACTTTTTGCACTTGTGATAGTGTTGAAAAACCACTTTTCGCACTTGTGTTAGTGTTGAAAAACCACTTTTCGCACTTGTGTTGGTGCAGGAAACCACTTTTGCACTTGTATTAGTGTGGAAAAAATACTTTTTGCACTTGTGATAGTGTTGAAAAACCACTTTTCGCACTTGTGTTAGTGTTGAAAAACCACTTTTCGCACTTGTGTTGGTGCAGGAAACCACTTTTGCACTTGTATTGGTGTGGAAAAACCACTTTTCGCACTTGTGTTAGTTTTGAAAAACCACTTTTCGCACTTGTGTTAGTGTTGAAAAACCACTTTTCGCACTTGTGTTAGTGTTGAAAATCCACTTTTGGCACTTGTGTTAGTGTTGAAAAACCACTTTTCGCACTTGTGTTGGTGCAGGAAACCACTTTTGCACTTGTATTAGTGTGGAAAAACCACTTTTCGCACTTGTGTTAGTGTTGAAAAACCACTTTTCGCACTTGTGTTGGTGCAGGAAACCACTTTTGCACTTGTATTAGTGTGGAAAAAACACTTTTTGCACTTGTGATAGTGTTGAAAAACCACTTTTCGCACTTGTGTTAGTGTTGAAAAACAACTTTTCGCACTTGTGTTAGTGTTGAAAAACCACTTTTGGCACTTGTGTTAGTGTTGAAAAACCACTTTTCGCACTTGTGTTGGTGCAGGAAACCACTTTTGCACTTGTATTAGTGTGGAAAAACCACTTTTCGCACTTGTGTTAGTGTTGAAAAACCACTTTTCGCTCTTGTGTTGGTGCAGGAAACCACTTTTGCACTTGTATTAGTGTGGAAAAAACACTTTTTGCACTTGTGATAGTGTTGAAAAACCACTTTTCGCACTTGTGTTAGTGTTGAAAAACCACTTTTCGCACTTGTGTTGGTGCAGGAAACCACTTTTGCACTTGTATTAGTGTGGAAAAAACACTTTTTGCACTTGTGATAGTGTTGAAAAACCACTTTTCACACTTGTGTTAGTGTTGAAAAACCACTTTTCGCACTTGTGTTAGTGTTGAAAAACCACTTTTCGCACTTGTGTTGGTGCAGGAAACCACTTTTGCACTTGTATTAGTGTGGAAAAAACACTTTTCACACTTGTGTTAGTGTTGAAAAACCACTTTTCGCACTTGTGTTAGTGTTGAAAAATCACTTTTCGCACTTGTGTTGGTGCAGGAAACCACTTTTGCACTTGTATTAGTGTGGAAAAAACACTTTTTGCACTTGTGATAGTGTTGAAAAGCCACTTTTCGCACTTGCGTTAGTGTTGAAAAACCACTTTTCGCACTTGTGTTGGTGCAGGAAACCACTTTTGCACTTGTATTAGTGTGGAAAAAACACATTTTGCACTTGTTATAGTGTTGAAAAACCACTTTCCGCACTTGTGTTGGTGCAGGAAACCACTTTTGCACTTGTATTAGTGTGGAAAAAACACTTTTTACACTTGTGATAGTGTTGAAAAATCACCTTTCGCACTTGTGTTAGTGTTGAAAAACCACTTTTCGCACTTGTGTTGGTGCAGGAAACCACTTTTGCACTTGTATTAGTGTGGCAAAAACACTTTTTGCACTTGTGGTAGTGTTGAAAAACCACTTTTCGCACTTGTGTTAGTGTTGAAAAACCACTTTTCGCACTTGTGTTAGTGTTGAAAAACCACTTTTCGCACTTGTGCTGGTGCAGGAAACCACTTTTGCACTTGTATTAGTGTGGAAAAAACACTTTTTGCACTTGTGATAGTGTTGAAAAACCACTTTTCGCACTTGTGTTAGTGTTGAAAAACCACTTTTCGCACTTGTGTTAGTGTTGAAAAACCACTTTTCGCACTTGTGTTGGTGCAGGAAACCACTTTTGCACTTGTATTAGTGTGGAAAAAACACTTTTCGCACTTGTGTTAGTGTTGAAAAACCACTTTTCGCACTTGTGTTAGTGTTGAAAAACCACTTTTTGCACTTGTGTTAGTGTTGAAAAACCACTTTTCGCACTTGTGTTGGTGCAGGAAACCACTTTTGCATTTGTATTAGTGTGGAAAAGACACTTTTTGCACTTGTGATAGTGTTGAAAAACCACTTTTCGCACTTGTGTTAGTGTTGAAAAACCACTTTTCGCACTTGTGTTGGTGCAGGAAACCACTTTTGCACTTGTATTAGTGTGGAAAAAACACTTTTTGCACTTGTGATAGTGTTGAAAAACCACTTTTCACACTTGTGTTAGTGTTGAAAAACCACTTTTCGCACTTGTGTTGGTGCAGGAAACCACTTTTGCACTTGTATTAGTGTGGAAAAAACACTTTTCACACTTGTGTTAGTGTTGAAAAACCACTTTTTGCACTTGTGTTAGTGTTGAAAAACCACTTTTCGCACTTGTGTTGGTGCAGGAAACCACTTTTGCACTTGTATTAGTGTGGAAAAAACACTTTTTGCACTTGTGATAGTGTTGAAAAGCCACTTTTCGCACTTGTGTTAGTGTTGAAAAACCACTTTTTGCACTTGTGTTGGTGCAGGAAACCACTTTTGCACTTGTATTAGTGTGGAAAAAACACTTTTTGCACTTGTGATAGTGTTGAAAAACCACTTTTCGCACTTGTGTTAGTGTTGAAAAACCACTTTTCGCACTTGTGTTGGTGCAGGAAACCACTTTTGCACTTGTATTAGTGTGGAAAAAACACTTTTTGCACTTGTTATAGTGTTGAAAAACCACTTTTCGCACTTGTGTTAGTGTTGAAAAACCAATTTTCGCACTTGTGTTGGTGCAGGAAACCACTTTTGCACTTGTATTAGTGTGGAAAAAACACTTTTTGCACTTGTGATAGTGTTGAAAAACCACTTTTCGCACTTGTGTTAGTGTTGAAAAACCACTTTTCGCACTTGTGTTAGTGTTGAAAAACCACTTTTCGCACTTGTGTTGGTGCAGGAAACCACTTTTGCACTTGTATTAGTGTGGAAAAAACACTTTTTGCACTTGTGATAGTGTTGAAAAACCACTTTTCACACTTGTGTTAGTGTTGAAAAACCACTTTTCGCACTTGTGTTAGTGTTGAAAAACCACTTTTCGCACTTGTGTTGGTGCAGGAAACCACTTTTGCACTTGTATTAGTGTGGAAAAAACACTTTTCACACTTGTGTTAGTGTTGAAAAACCACTTTTCGCACTTGTGTTAGTGTTGAAAAACCACTTTTTGCACTTGTGTTGGTGCAGGAAACCACTTTTGCACTTGTATTAGTGTGGAAAAAACACTTTTTGCACTTGTGATAGTGTTGAAAAACCACTTTTCGCACTTGTGTTAGTGTTGAAAAACCACTTTTCGCACTTGTGTTGGTGCAGGAAACCACTTTTGCACTTGTATTAGTGTGGAAAAAACACTTTTTGCACTTGTTATAGTGTTGAAAAACCACTTTTCGCACTTGTGTTAGTGTTGAAAAACCAATTTTCGCACTTGTGTTGGTGCAGGAAACCACTTTTGCACTTGTATTAGTGTGGAAAAAACACTTTTTGCACTTGTGATAGTGTTGAAAAACCACTTTTCGCACTTGTGTTAGTGTTGAAAAACCACTTTTCGCACTTGTGTTAGTGTTGAAAAACCACTTTTCGCACTTGTGTTGGTGCAGGAAACCACTTTTGCACTTGTATTAGTGTGGAAAAAACACTTTTTGCACTTGTGATAGTGTTGAAAAACCACTTTTCACACTTGTGTTAGTGTTGAAAAACCACTTTTCGCACTTGTGTTAGTGTTGAAAAACCACTTTTCGCACTTGTGTTGGTGCAGGAAACCACTTTTGCACTTGTATTAGTGTGGAAAAAACACTTTTCACACTTGTGTTAGTGTTGAAAAACCACTTTTCGCACTTGTGTTAGTGTTGAAAAATCACTTTTCGCACTTGTGTTGGTGCAGGAAACCACTTTTGCACTTGTATTAGTGTGGAAAAAACACTTTTTGCACTTGTGATAGTGTTGAAAAGCCACTTTTCGCACTTGCGTTAGTGTTGAAAAACCACTTTTCGCACTTGTGTTGGTGCAGGAAACCACTTTTGCACTTGTATTAGTGTGGAAAAAACACTTTTTGCACTTGTGATAGTGTTGAAAAACCACTTTTCGCACTTGTGTTAGTGTTGAAAAACCACTTTTCGCACTTGTGTTGGTGCAGGAAACCACTTTTGCACTTGTATTAGTGTGGAAAAAACACATTTTGCACTTGTTATAGTGTTGCAAAACCACTTTCCGCACTTGTGTTGGTGCAGGAAACCACTTTTGCACTTGTATTAGTGTGGAAAAAACACTTTTTACACTTGTGATAGTGTTGAAAAATCACCTTTCGCACTTGTGTTAGTGTTGAAAAACCACTTTTCGCACTTGTGTTGGTGCAGGAAACCACTTTTGCACTTGTATTAGTGTGGCAAAAACACTTTTTGCACTTGTGGTAGTGTTGAAAAACCACTTTTTGCACTTGTGATAGTGTTGAAAAACCACTTTTCGCACTTGTGTTAGTGTTGAAAAACCACTTTTCGCACTTGTGTTGGTGCAGGAAACCACTTTTGCACTTGTATTAGTGTCGAAAAAACACTTTTCGCACTTGTGTTAGTTTTGAAAAACCACTTTTCGCACTTGTGTTAGTGTTGAAAAACCACTTTTCGTACTTGTGTTGGTGCAGGAAACCACTTTTGCACTTGTATTAGTGTGGAAAAAACACTTTTTGCACTTGTGATAGTGTTGAAAAACCACTTTTCGCACACGTGTTAGTGTTGAAAAACCACTTTTCGCACTAGTGTTATTGTTGAAAAACCACTTTTCGCACTTGTGTTGGTGCAGGAAACCACTTTTGCACTTGTATTAGTGTGGAAAAAACACTTTTTGCACTTGTGATAGTGTTGAAAAACCACTTTTCGCACTTGTGTTAGTGTTGAAAAACCACTTTTCGCACTTGTGTTAGTGTTGAAAAACCACTTTTGGCACTTGTGTTAGTGTTGAAAAACCACTTTTCGCACTTGTGTTGGTGCAGGAAACCACTTTTGCACTTGTATTAGTGTGGAAAAACCACTTTTCGCACTTGTGTTAGTGTTGAAAAACCACTTTTCGCACTTGTGTTAGTGTTGAAAAACCACTTTTCGCTCTTGTGTTGGTGCAGGAAACCACTTTTGCACTTGTATTAGTGTGGAAAAAACACTTTTTGCACTTGTGATAGTGTTGAAAAACCACTTTTCGCACTTGTGTTAGTGTTGAAAAACCACTTTTCGCACTTGTGTTGGTGCAGGAAACCACTTTTGCACTTGTATTAGTGTGGAAAAAATACTTTTTGCACTTGTGATAGTGTTGAAAAACCACTTTTCGCACTTGTGTTAGTGTTGAAAAACCACTTTTCGCACTTGTGTTGGTGCAGGAAACCACTTTTGCACTTGTATTGGTGTGGAAAAACCACTTTTCGCACTTGTGTTAGTTTTGAAAAACCACTTTTCGCACTTGTGTTAGTGTTGAAAAACCACTTTTCGCACTTGTGTTGGTGCAGGAAACCACTTTTGCACTTGTATTAGTGTGGAAAAAACACTTTTTGCACTTGTGATAGTGTTGAAAAACCACTTTTCGCACTTGTGTTAGTGTTGAAAAACCACTTTTCGCACTTGTGTTGGTGCAGGAAACCACTTTTGCACTTGTATTAGTGTGGAAAAAACACTTTTTGCACTTGTGATAGTGTTGAAAAACCACTTTTCAAAACAACTTTTCGCACTTGTGTTAGTGTTGAAAAACCACTTTTCGCACTTGTGTTGGTGCAGGAAACCACTTTTGCACTTGTATTAGTGTGGAAAAAACACTTTTCACACTTGTGTTAGTGTTGAAAAACCACTTTTTGCACTTGTGTTAGTGTTGAAAAACCACTTTTCGCACTTGTGTTGGTGCAGGAAACCACTTTTGCACTTGTATTAGTGTGGAAAAAACACTTTTTGCACTTGTGATAGTGTTGAAAAGCCACTTTTCGCACTTGTGTTAGTGTTGAAAAACCACTTTTTGCACTTGTGTTGGTGCAGGAAACCACTTTTGCACTTGTATTAGTGTGGAAAAAACACTTTTTGCACTTGTGATAGTGTTGAAAAACCACTTTTCGCACTTGTGTTAGTGTTGAAAAACCACTTTTCGCACTTGTGTTGGTGCAGGAAACCACTTTTGCACTTGTATTAGTGTGGAAAAAACACTTTTTGCACTTGTTATAGTGTTGAAAAACCACTTTTCGCACTTGTGTTAGTGTTGAAAAACCAATTTTCGCACTTGTGTTGGTGCAGGAAACCACTTTTGCACTTGTATTAGTGTGGAAAAAACACTTTTTGCACTTGTGATAGTGTTGAAAAACCACTTTTCGCACTTGTGTTAGTGTTGAAAAACCACTTTTCGCACTTGTGTTAGTGTTGAAAAACCACTTTTCGCACTTGTGTTGGTGCAGGAAACCACTTTTGCACTTGTATTAGTGTGGAAAAAACACTTTTTGCACTTGTGATAGTGTTGAAAAACCACTTTTCACACTTGTGTTAGTGTTGAAAAACCACTTTTCGCACTTGTGTTAGTGTTGAAAAACCACTTTTCGCACTTGTGTTGGTGCAGGAAACCACTTTTGCACTTGTATTAGTGTGGAAAAAACACTTTTCACACTTGTGTTAGTGTTGAAAAACCACTTTTCGCACTTGTGTTAGTGTTGAAAAACCACTTTTTGCACTTGTGTTGGTGCAGGAAACCACTTTTGCACTTGTATTAGTGTGGAAAAAACACTTTTTGCACTTGTGATAGTGTTGAAAAACCACTTTTCGCACTTGTGTTAGTGTTGAAAAACCACTTTTCGCACTTGTGTTGGTGCAGGAAACCACTTTTGCACTTGTATTAGTGTGGAAAAAACACTTTTTGCACTTGTTATAGTGTTGAAAAACCACTTTTCGCACTTGTGTTAGTGTTGAAAAACCACTTTTCGCACTTGTGTTGGTGCAGGAAACCACTTTTGCACTTGTATTAGTGTGGAAAAAACACTTTTTGCACTTGTGATAGTGTTGAAAAACCACTTTTCACACTTGTGTTAGTGTTGAAAAACCACTTTTCGCACTTGTGTTAGTGTTGAAAAACCACTTTTCGCACTTGTGTTGGTGCAGGAAACCACTTTTGCACTTGTATTAGTGTGGAAAAAACACTTTTCACACTTGTGTTAGTGTTGAAAAACCACTTTTCGCACTTGTGTTAGTGTTGAAAAATCACTTTTCGCACTTGTGTTGGTGCAGGAAACCACTTTTGCACTTGTATTAGTGTGGAAAAAACACTTTTTGCACTTGTGATAGTGTTGAAAAGCCACTTTTCGCACTTGCGTTAGTGTTGAAAAACCACTTTTCGCACTTGTGTTGGTGCAGGAAACCACTTTTGCACTTGTATTAGTGTGGAAAAAACACTTTTTGCACTTGTGATAGTGTTGAAAAACCACTTTTCGCACTTGTGTTAGTGTTGAAAAACCACTTTTCGCACTTGTGTTGGTGCAGGAAACCACTTTTGCACTTGTATTAGTGTGGAAAAAACACATTTTGCACTTGTTATAGTGTTGCAAAACCACTTTCCGCACTTGTGTTGGTGCAGGAAACCACTTTTGCACTTGTATTAGTGTGGAAAAAACACTTTTTACACTTGTGATAGTGTTGAAAAATCACCTTTCGCACTTGTGTTAGTGTTGAAAAACCACTTTTCGCACTTGTGTTGGTGCAGGAAACCACTTTTGCACTTGTATTAGTGTGGCAAAAACACTTTTTGCACTTGTGGTAGTGTTGAAAAACCACTTTTTGCACTTGTGATAGTGTTGAAAAACCACTTTTCGCACTTGTGTTAGTGTTGAAAAACCACTTTTCGCACTTGTGTTGGTGCAGGAAACCACTTTTGCACTTGTATTAGTGTCGAAAAAACACTTTTCGCACTTGTGTTAGTTTTGAAAAACCACTTTTCGCACTTGTGTTAGTGTTGAAAAACCACTTTTCGTACTTGTGTTGGTGCAGGAAACCACTTTTGCACTTGTATTAGTGTGGAAAAAACACTTTTTGCACTTGTGATAGTGTTGAAAAACCACTTTTCGCACACGTGTTAGTGTTGAAAAACCACTTTTCGCACTAGTGTTATTGTTGAAAAACCACTTTTCGCACTTGTGTTGGTGCAGGAAACCACTTTTGCACTTGTATTAGTGTGGAAAAAACACTTTTTGCACTTGTGATAGTGTTGAAAAACCACTTTTCGCACTTGTGTTAGTGTTGAAAAACCACTTTTCGCACTTGTGTTAGTGTTGAAAAACCACTTTTGGCACTTGTGTTAGTGTTGAAAAACCACTTTTCGCACTTGTGTTGGTGCAGGAAACCACTTTTGCACTTGTATTAGTGTGGAAAAACCACTTTTCGCACTTGTGTTAGTGTTGAAAAACCACTTTTCGCACTTGTGTTAGTGTTGAAAAACCACTTTTCGCTCTTGTGTTGGTGCAGGAAACCACTTTTGCACTTGTATTAGTGTGGAAAAAACACTTTTTGCACTTGTGATAGTGTTGAAAAACCACTTTTCGCACTTGTGTTAGTGTTGAAAAACCACTTTTCGCACTTGTGTTGGTGCAGGAAACCACTTTTGCACTTGTATTAGTGTGGAAAAAATACTTTTTGCACTTGTGATAGTGTTGAAAAACCACTTTTCGTACTTGTGTTAGTGTTGAAAAACCACTTTTCGCACTTGTGTTGGTGCAGGAAACCACTTTTGCACTTGTATTGGTGTGGAAAAACCACTTTTCGCACTTGTGTTAGTTTTGAAAAACCACTTTTCGCACTTGTGTTAGTGTTGAAAAACCACTTTTCGCACTTGTGTTGGTGCAGGAAACCACTTTTGCACTTGTATTAGTGTGGAAAAAACACTTTTTGCACTTGTGATAGTGTTGAAAAACCACTTTTCGCACTTGTGTTAGTGTTGAAAAACCACTTTTCGCACTTGTGATGGTGCAGGAAACCACTTTTGTACTTGTATGAGTGTGGAAAAAACACTTTTCGCACTTGTGTTAGTGTTGAAAAACCACCTTTCGCACTTGTGTTAGTGTTGAAAACCACATTTCGCACTTGTTTTAGTGTTGAAAAACCACTTTTCGCACTTGTGTTAGTGTTGAAAAACCACTTTTGGCACTTGTGTTAGTGTTGAAAAACCACTTTTCGCACTTGTGTTGGTGCAGGAAACCACTTTTGCATTTGTATTAGTGTGGAAAAACCACTTTTCGCACTTGTGTTAGTGTTGAAAAACCACTTTTCGCACTTGTGTTGGTGCAGGAAACCACTTTTGCACTTGTATTAGTGTGGAAAAAACACTTTTTGCACTTGTGATAGTGTTGAAAAACCACTTTTCGCACTTGTGTTAGTGTTGAAAAACAACTTTTCGCACTTGTGTTAGTGTTGAAAAACCACTTTTGGCACTTGTGTTAGTGTTGAAAAACCACTTTTTGCACTTGTGTTGGTGCAGGAAACCACTTTTGCACTTGTATTAGTGTGGAAAAACCACTTTTCGCACTTGTGTTAGTGTTGAAAAACCAGTTTTCGCACTTGTGTTAGTGTTGAAAAACAACTTTTCGCACTTGTGTTAGTGTTGAAAAACCACTTTTGGCACTTGTGTTAGTGTTGAAAAACCACTTTTTGCACTTGTGTTGGTGCAGGAAACCACTTTTGCACTTGTATTAGTGTGGAAAAACCACTTTTCGCACTTGTGTTAGTGTTGAAAAACCACTTTTCGCACTTGTGTTAGTGTTGAAAAACCACTTTTCGCTCTTGTGTTGGTGCAGGAAACCACTTTTGCACTTGTATTAGTGTGGAAAAAAACACTTTTTGCACTTGTGATAGTGTTGAAAAACCACTTTTCGCACTTGTGTTAGTGTTGAAAAACCACTTTTCGCACTTGTGTTAGTGTTGAAAAACCACTTTTCGCACTTGTGTTGGTGCAGGAAACCACTTTTGCACTTGTATTAGTGTGGAAAAAACACTTTTTGCACTTGTGATAGTGTTGAAAAACCACTTTTCACACTTGTGTTAGTGTTGAAAAACCACTTTTCGCACTTGTGTTAGTGTTGAAAAACCACTTTTCGCACTTGTGTTGGTGCAGGAAACCACTTTTGCACTTGTATTAGTGTGGAAAAAACACTTTTCACACTTGTGTTAGTGTTGAAAAACCACTTTTCGCACTTGTGTTAGTGTTGAAAAATCACTTTTCGCACTTGTGTTGGTGCAGGAAACCACTTTTGCACTTGTATTAGTGTGGAAAAAACAGTTTTTGCACTTGTGATAGTGTTGAAAAGCCACTTTTCGCACTTGCGTTAGTGTTGAAAAACCACTTTTCGCACTTGTGTTGGTGCAGGAAACCACTTTTGCACTTGTATTAGTGTGGAAAAAACACTTTTTGCACTTGTGATAGTGTTGAAAAACCACTTTTCGCACTTGTGTTAGTGTTGAAAAACCACTTTTCGCACTTGTGTTGGTGCAGGAAACCACTTTTGCACTTGTATTAGTGTGGAAAAAACACATTTTGCACTTGTTATAGTGTTGAAAAACCACTTTCCGCACTTGTGTTGGTGCAGGAAACCACTTTTGCACTTGTATTAGTGTGGAAAAAACACTTTTTACACTTGTGATAGTGTTGAAAAATCACCTTTCGCACTTGTGTTAGTGTTGAAAAACCACTTTTCGCACGTGTGTTGGTGCAGGAAACCACTTTTGCACTTGTATTAGTGTGGCAAAAACACTTTTTGCACTTGTGGTAGTGTTGAAAAAACCACTTTTCGCACTTGTGTTAGTGTTGAAAAACCACTTTTCGCACTTGTGTTAGTGTTGAAAAACCACTTTTCGCACTTGTGTTGGTGCAGGAAACCACTTTTGCACTTGTATTAGTGTGGAAAAAACACTTTTTGCACTTGTGATAGTGTTGAAAAACCACTTTTCGCACTTGTGTTAGTGTTGAAAAACCACTTTTCGCACTTGTGTTAGTGTTGAAAAACCACTTTTCGCACTTGTGTTGGTGCAGGAAACCACTTTTGCACTTGTATTAGTGTGGAAAAAACACTTTCCGCACTTGTGTTAGTGTTGAAAAACCACTTTTCGCACTTGTGTTAGTGTTGAAAAACCACTTTTTTGCACTTGTGTTAGTGTTGAAAAACCACTTTTCGCACTTGTGTTGGTGCAGGAAACCACTTTTGCATTTGTATTAGTGTGGAAAAGACACTTTTTGCACTTGTGATAGTGTTGAAAAACCACTTTTCGCACTTGTGTTAGTGTTGAAAAAACCACTTTTCGCACTTGTGTTGGTGCAGGAAACCACTTTTGCACTTGTATTAGTGTGGAAAAAACACTTTTTGCACTTGTGATAGTGTTGAAAAACCACTTTTCACACTTGTGTTAGTGTTGAAAAACAACTTTTCGCACTTGTGTTAGTGTTGAAAAACCACTTTTCGCACTTGTGTTGGTGCAGGAAACCACTTTTGCACTTGTATTAGTGTAGAAAAAACACTTTTCACACTTGTGTTAGTGTTGAAAAACCACTTTTCGCACTTGTGTTAGTGTTGAAAAACCACTTTTCGCACTTGTGTTGGTGCAGGAAACCACTTTTGCACTTGTATTAGTGTGGAAAAAACACTTTTTGCACTTGTGATAGTGTTGAAAAGCCACTTTTCGCACTTGTGTTAGTGTTGAAAAACCACTTTTTGCACTTGTGTTGGTGCAGGAAACCACTTTTGCACTTGTATTAGTGTGGAAAAAACACTTTTTGCACTTGTGATAGTGTTGAAAAACCACTTTTCGTACTTGTGTTAGTGTTGAAAAACCACTTTTCGCACTTGTGTTGGTGCAGGAAACCACTTTTGCACTTGTATTAGTGTGGAAAAAACACTTTTTGCACTTGTTATAGTGTTGAAAAACCACTTTTCGCACTTGTGTTAGTGTTGAAAAACCAATTTTCGCACTTGTGTTAGTGTTGAAAAAACCACTTTTCGCACTTGTGTTGGTGCAGGAAACCACTTTTGCACTTGTATTAGTGTGGAAAAAACACTTTTTGCACTTGTGATAGTGTTGAAAAACCACTTTTTCGCACTTGTGCTAGTGTTGAAAAACCACTTTTCGCACTTGTGTTAGTGTTGAAAAACCACTTTTCGCACTTGTGTTGGTGCAGGAAACCACTTTTGCACTTGTATTAGTGTGGAAAAAACACTTTTCGCACTTGTGTTAGTGTTGAAAAACCACTTTTCGCACTTGTGTTAGTGTTGAAAAACCACTTTTTGCACTTGTGTTAGTGTTGAAAAACCACTTTTCGCACTTGTGTTGGTGCAGGAAACCACTTTTGCACTTGTATTAGTGTGGAAAAAACACTTTTTGCACTTGTGATAGTGTTGAAAAACCACTTTTCGCACTTATGTTAGTGTTGAAAAACCACTTTTCGCACTTGTGTTGGTGCAGGAAACCACTTTTGCACTTGTATTAGTGTGGAAAAAAACACTTTTTGCACTTGTGATAGTGTTGAAAAACCACTTTTCGCACTTGTGTTAGTGTTGAAAAACCACTTTTCGCACTTGTGTTGGTGCAGGAAACCACTTTTGCACTTGTATTAGTGTGGAAAAAACACTTTTCGCACTTGTGTTAGTGTTGAAAAACCACTTTTCGCACTTGTGTTAGTGTTGAAAAACCACTTTTCGCACTTGTGTTAGTGTTGAAAAACCACTTTTCGCACTTGTGTTGGTGCAGGAAACCACTTTTGCACTTGTATTAGTGTGGAAAAAACACTTTTTGCACTTGTGATAGTGTTGAAAAACCACTTTTCGCACTTGTGTTAGTGTTGAAAAACCACTTTTTGCACTTGTGTTGGTGCAGGAAACCACTTTTGCACTTGTATTAGTGTGGAAAAAACACTTTTTGCACTTGTGATAGTGTTGAAAAACCACTTTTCGCACTTGTGTTAGTGTTGAAAAACCACTTTTCGCACTTGTGTTGGTGCAGGAAACCACTTTTGCACTTGTATTAGTGTGGAAAAAACACTTTTCGCACTTGTGTTAGTGTTGAAAAACCACTTTTCGCACTTGTGTTGGTGCAGGAAACCACTTTTGCACTTGTATTAGTGTGGAAAAAACACTTTTCGCACTTGTGTTAGTGTTGAAAAACCACTTTTCGCACTTGTGTTAGTGTTGAAAAACCACTTTTTGCACTTGTGTTAGTGTTGAAAAACCACTTTTCGCACTTGTGTTGGTGCAGGAAACCACTTTTGCACTTGTATTAGTGTCGAAAAACCACTTTTCGCACTTGTGTTAGTTTTGAAAAACCACTTTTCGCACTTGTGTTAGTGTTGAAAAACCACTTTTCGCACTTGTGTTGGTGCAGGAAACCACTTTTGCACTTGTATTAGTGTGGAAAAAACACTTTTTGCACTTGTGATAGTGTTGAAAAACCACTTTTCGCACATGTGTTAGTGTTGAAAAACCACTTTTCGCACTAGTGTTATTGTTGAAAAACCACTTTTCGCACTTGTGTTGGTGCAGGAAACCACTTTTGCACTTGTATTAGTGTGGAAAAAACACTTTTTGCACTTGTGATAGTGTTGAAAAACCACTTTTCGCACTTGTGTTAGTGTTGAAAAACCACTTTTCGCACTTGTGTTAGTGTTGAAAAACCACTTTTCGCACTTGTGTTGGTGCAGGAAACCACTTTTGCACTTGTATTAGTGTGGAAAAAACACTTTTTGCACTTGTGATAGTGTTGAAAAACCACTTTTCGCACTTGTGTTAGTGTTGAAAAACCACTTTTTGCACTTGTGTTGGTGCAGGAAACCACTTTTGCACTTGTATTAGTGTGGAAAAAACACTTTTTGCACTTGTGATAGTGTTGAAAAACCACTTTTCGCACTTGTGTTAGTGTTGAAAAACCACTTTTCGCACTTGTGTTGGTGCAGGAAACCACTTATGCACTTGTATTAGTGTGGAAAAAACACTTTTCGCACTTGTGTTAGTGTTGAAAAACCACTTTTCGCACTTGTGTTGGTGCAGGAAACCACTTTTGCACTTGTATTAGTGTGGAAAAAACACTTTTCGCACTTGTGTTAGTGTTGAAAAACCACTTTTCGCACTTGTGTTAGTGTTGAAAAACCACTTTTTGCACTTGTGTTAGTGTTGAAAAACCACTTTTCGCACTTGTGTTGGTGCAGGAAACCACTTTTGCACTTGTATTAGTGTCGAAAAACCACTTTTCGCACTTGTGTTAGTTTTGAAAAACCACTTTTCGCACTTGTGTTAGTGTTGAAAAAACACTTTTCGCACTTGTGTTGGCGCAGGAAACCACTTTTGCACTTGTATTAGTGTGGAAAAAACACTTTTTGCACTTGTGATAGTGTTGAAAAACCACTTTTCGCACATGTGTTAGTGTTGAAAAACCACTTTTTGCACTAGTGTTATTGTTGAAAAACCACTTTTCGCACTTGTGTTGGTGCAGGAAACCACTTTTGCACTTGTATTAGTGTGGAAAAAACACTTTTTGCACTTGTGATAGTGTTGAAAAACCACTTTTCGCACTTGTGTTAGTGTTGAAAAACCACTTTTCGCACTTGTGTTAGTGTTGAAAAACCACTTTTGGCACTTGTGTTAGTGTTGAAAAACCACTTTTCGCACTTGTGTTGGTGCAGGAAACCACTTTTGCACTTGTATTAGTGTGGAAAAACCACTTTTCGCACTTGTGTTAGTGTTGAAAAACCACTTTTCGCATTTGTGTTAGTGTTGAAAAACCACTTTTCGCACTTGTGTTGGTGCAGGAAACCACTTTTGCACTTGTATTAGTGTGGAAAAACACTTTTTGCACTTGTGATAGTGTTGAAAAACCATTTTCGCACTTGTGTTAGTGTTGAAAAACCACTTTTCGCACTTGTGTTAGTGTTGAAAAACCACTTTTCGCACTTGTGTTGGTGCATGAAACGACTTTTGCACTTGTATTAGTGTGGAAAAAACACTTTTTGCACTTGTGATAGTGTTGAAAAAACCACTTTTCGCACTTGTGTTAGTGTTGAAAAACCACTTTTCGCACTTGTGTTAGTGTTGAAAAACCACTTTTCGCACTTGTGTTGGTGCAGGAAACCACTTTTGCACTTGTATTAGTGTGGAAAAAACACTTTTCACACTTGTGTTAGTGTTGAAAAACCACTTTTCGCACTTGTGTTAGTGTTGAAAAACCACTTTTCGCACTTGTGTTGGTGCAGTAAACCACTTTTGCACTTGTATTAGTGTGGAAAAAACACTTTTTGCACTTGTGATAGTGTTGAAAAACCACTTTTCGCACTTGTGTTAGTGTTGAAAAACCACTTTTCGCACTTGTGTTGGTGCAGGAAACCACTTTTGCACTTGTATTAGTGTGGAAAAAACACTTTTTGCACTTGTTATAGGGTTGAAAAACCACTTTTCGCACTTGTGTTAGTGTTGAAAAACCAATTTTCGCACTTGTGTTAGTGTTGAAAAACCACTTTTCGCACTTGTGTTGGTGCAGGAAACCACTTTTGCACTTGTATTAGTGTGGAAAAAACACTTTTTGCACTTGTGATAGTGTTGAAAAACCACTTTTCGCACTTGTGCTAGTGTTGAAAAACCACTTTTCGCACTTGTGTTAGTGTTGAAAAACCACTTTTTGCACTTGTGTTGGTGCAGGAAACCACTTTTGCACTTGTATTAGTGTGGAAAAACCACTTTTCGCACTTGTGTTAGTGTTGAAAAACCACTTTTCGCACTTGAGTTAGTGTTGAAAAACCACTTTTCGCACTTGTGTTGGTGCAGGTTACCACTTTTGCACTTGTATTAGTGTGGAAAAAACACTTTTTGCACTTGTGATAGTGTTGAAAAACCACTTTTCGCACTTGTGTTAGTGTTGAAAAACCACTTTTCGCACTTGTGTTAGTGTTGAAAAACCACTTTTCGCACTTGTGTTCCTCGGAATAGTTTGCACTATCACAAGTGCAAACCACTTTTGCACTTGTATTAGTGTGGAAAAAACACTTTTTGCACTTGTGATAGTGTTGAAAAACCACTTTTCACACTTGTGTTAGTGTTGAAAAACCACTTTTCGCACTTGTGTTAGTGTTGAAAAACCACTTTTCGCACTTGTGTTGGTGCAGGAAACCACTTTTGCACTTGTATTAGTGTGGAAAAAACACTTTTCACACTTGTGTTAGTGTTGAAAAACCACTTTTCGCACTTGTGTTAGTGTTGAAAAATCACTTTTCGCACTTGTGTTGGTGCAGGAAACCACTTTTGCACTTGTATTAGTGTGGAAAAAACACTTTTTGCACTTGTGATAGTGTTGAAAAACCACTTTTCGCACAAGTGTTATTGTTGAAAAACCACTTTTCGCACTTGTGTTGGTGCAGGAAACCACTTTTGCACTTGTATTAGTGTGGAAAAACCACTTTTCGCACTTGTGTTAGTGTTGAAAAACCACTTTTCGCATTTGTGTTAGTGTTGAAAAACCACTTTTCGCACTTGTGTTGGTGCAGGAAACCACTTTTGCACTTGTATTAGTGTGGAAAAACACTTTTTGCACTTGTGATAGTGTTGAAAAACCATTTTCGCACTTGTATTAGTGTTGAAAAACCACTTTTCGCACTTGTGTTAGTGTTGAAAAACCACTTTTCGCACTTGTGTTGGTGCATGAAACCACTTTTGCACTTGTATTAGTGTGGAAAAAACACTTTTTGCACTTGTGATAGTGTTGAAAAACCACTTTTCGCACTTGTGTTAGTGTTGAAAAACCACTTTTCGCACTTGTGTTAGTGTTGAAAAACCACTTTTCGCACTTGTGTTGGTGCAGGAAACCACTTTTGCACTTGTATTAGTGTGGAAAAAACACTTTTCACACTTGTGTTAGTGTTGAAAAACCACTTTTCGCACTTGTGTTAGTGTTGAAAAACCACTTTTCGCACTTGTGTTGGTGCAGGAAACCACTTTTGCACTTGTATTAGTGTGGAAAAAACACTTTTTGCACTTGTGATAGTGTTGAAAAACCACTTTTCGCACTTGTGTTAGTGTTGAAAAACCACTTTTCGCACTTGTGTTGGTGCAGGAAACCACTTTTGCACTTGTATTAGTGTGGAAAAAACACTTTTTGCACTTGTTATAGGGTTGAAAAACCACTTTTCGCACTTGTGTTAGTGTTGAAAAACCAATTTTCGCACTTGTGTTAGTGTTGAAAAACCACTTTTCGCACTTGTGTTGGTGCAGGAAACCACTTTTGCACTTGTATTAGTGTGGAAAAAACACTTTTTGCACTTGTGATAGTGTTGAAAAACCACTTTTCGCACTTGTGCTAGTGTTGAAAAACCACTTTTCGCACTTGTGTTAGTGTTGAAAAACCACTTTTTGCACTTGTGTTGGTGCAGGAAACCACTTTTGCACTTGTATTAGTGTGGCAAAACCACTTTTCGCACTTGTGTTAGTGTTGAAAAACCACTTTTCGCACTTGAGTTAGTGTTGAAAAACCACTTTTCGCACTTGTGTTGGTGCAGGTAACCACTTTTGCACTTGTATTAGTGTGGAAAAAACACTTTTTGCACTTGTGATAGTGTTGAAAAACCACTTTTCGCACTTGTGTTAGTGTTGAAAAATCACTTTTCGCACTTGTGTTAGTGTTGAAAAACCACTTTTCGCCCTTGTGTTGGTGCAGGAAACCACTTTTGCACTTGTATTAGTGTGGAAAAAACACTTTTTGCACTTGTGATAGTGTTGAAAAACCACTTTTCACACTTGTGTTAGTGTTGAAAAACCACTTTTCGCACTTGTGTTAGTGTTGAAAAACCACTTTTCGCACTTGTGTTGGTGCAGGAAACCACCTTTGCACTTGTATTAGTGTGGAAAAAACACTTTTCACACTTGTGTTAGTGTTGAAAAACCACTTTTCGCACTTGTGTTAGTGTTGAAAAATCACTTTTCGCACTTGTGTTGGTGCAGGAAACCACTTTTGCACTTGTATTAGTGTGGAAAAAACACTTTTTGCACTTGTGATAGTGTTGAAAAACCACTTTTCGCACTAGTGTTATTGTTGAAAAACCACTTTTCGCACTTGTGTTGGTGCAGGAAACCACTTTTGCACTTGTATTAGTGTGGAAAAAACACTTTTTGCACTTGTGATAGTGTTGAAAAACCACTTTTCGCACTTGTGTTAGTGTTGAAAAACCACTTTTCGCACTTGTGTTAGTGTTGAAAAACCACTTTTGGCACTTGTGTTAGTGTTGAAAAACCACTTTTCGCACTTGTGTTGGTGCAGGAAACCACTTTTGCACTTGTATTAGTGTGGAAAAACCACTTTTCGCACTTGTGTTAGTGTTGAAAAACCACTTTTTGCACTTGTATTAGTGTGGAAAAACACTTTTTGCACTTGTGATAGTGTTGAAAAACCATTTTCGCACTTGTATTAGTGTTGAAAAACCACTTTTCGCACTTGTGTTAGTGTTGAAAAACCACTTTTCGCACTTGTGTTGGTGCATGAAACCACTTTTGCACTTGTATTAGTGTGGAAAAAACACTTTTTGCACTTGTGATAGTGTTGAAAAACCACTTTTCGCACTTGAGTTAGTGTTGAAAAACCACTTTTCGCACTTGTGTTAGTGTTGAAAAACCACTTTTCGCACTTGTGTTGGTGCAGGAAACCACTTTTGCACTTGTATTAGTGTGGAAAAAACACTTTTCACACTTGTGTTAGTGTTGAAAAACCACTTTTCGCACTTGTGTTAGTGTTGAAAAACCACTTTTCGCACTTGTGTTGGTGCAGGAAACCACTTTTGCACTTGTATTAGTGTGGAAAAAACACTTTTTGCACTTGTGATAGTGTTGAAAAACCACTTTTCGCACTTGTGTTAGTGTTGAAAAACCACTTTTCGCACTTGTGTTGGTGCAGGAAACCACTTTTGCACTTGTATTAGTGTGGAAAAAACACTTTTTGCACTTGTTATAGGGTTGAAAAACCACTTTTCGCACTTGTGTTAGTGTTGAAAAACCAATTTTCGCACTTGTGTTAGTGTTGAAAAACCACTTTTCGCACTTGTGTTGGTGCAGGAAACCACTTTTGCACTTGTATTAGTGTGGAAAAAACACTTTTTGCACTTGTGATAGTGTTGAAAAACCACTTTTCGCACTTGTGCTAGTGTTGAAAAACCACTTTTCGCACTTGTGTTAGTGTTGAAAAACCACTTTTTGCACTTGTGTTGGTGCAGGAAACCACTTTTGCACTTGTATTAGTGTGGCAAAACCACTTTTCGCACTTGTGTTAGTGTTGAAAAACCACTTTTCGCACTTGAGTTAGTGTTGAAAAACCACTTTTCGCACTTGTGTTGGTGCAGGTAACCACTTTTGCACTTGTATTAGTGTGGAAAAAACACTTTTTGCACTTGTGATAGTGTTGAAAAACCACTTTTCGCACTTGTGTTAGTGTTGAAAAATCACTTTTCGCACTTGTGTTAGTGTTGAAAAACCACTTTTCGCACTTGTGTTGGTGCAGGAAACCACTTTTGCACTTGTATTAGTGTGGAAAAAACACTTTTTGCACTTGTGATAGTGTTGAAAAACCACTTTTCACACTTGTGTTAGTGTTGAAAAACCACTTTTCGCACTTGTGTTAGTGTTGAAAAACCACTTTTCGCACTTGTGTTGGTGCAGGAAACCACCTTTGCACTTGTATTAGTGTGGAAAAAACACTTTTCACACTTGTGTTAGTGTTGAAAAACCACTTTTCGCACTTGTGTTAGTGTTGAAAAATCACTTTTCGCACTTGTGTTGGTGCAGGAAACCACTTTTGCACTTGTATTAGTGTGGAAAAAACACTTTTTGCACTTGTGATAGTGTTGAAAAACCACTTTTCGCACTAGTGTTATTGTTGAAAAACCACTTTTCGCACTTGTGTTGGTGCAGGAAACCACTTTTGCACTTGTATTAGTGTGGAAAAAACACTTTTTGCACTTGTGATAGTGTTGAAAAACCACTTTTCGCACTTGTGTTAGTGTTGAAAAACCACTTTTCGCACTTGTGTTAGTGTTGAAAAACCACTTTTCGCACTTGTGTTGGTGCAGGAAACCACTTTTGCACTTGTATTAGTGTGGAAAAAACACTTTTCACACTTGTGTTAGTGTTGAAAAACCACTTTTCGCACTTGTGTTAGTGTTGAAAAACCACTTTTCGCACTTGTGTTGGTGCAGTAAACCACTTTTGCACTTGTATTAGTGTGGAAAAAACACTTTTTGCACTTGTGATAGTGTTGAAAAACCACTTTTCGCACTTGTGTTAGTGTTGAAAAACCACTTTTCGCACTTGTGTTGGTGCAGGAAACCACTTTTGCACTTGTATTAGTGTGGAAAAAACACTTTTTGCACTTGTTATAGGGTTGAAAAACCACTTTTCGCACTTGTGTTAGTGTTGAAAAACCAATTTTCGCACTTGTGTTAGTGTTGAAAAACCACTTTTCGCACTTGTGTTGGTGCAGGAAACCACTTTTGCACTTGTATTAGTGTGGAAAAAACACTTTTTGCACTTGTGATAGTGTTGAAAAACCACTTTTCGCACTTGTGCTAGTGTTGAAAAACCACTTTTCGCACTTGTGTTAGTGTTGAAAAACCACTTTTTGCACTTGTGTTGGTGCAGGAAACCACTTTTGCACTTGTATTAGTGTGGAAAAACCACTTTTCGCACTTGTGTTAGTGTTGAAAAACCACTTTTCGCACTTGAGTTAGTGTTGAAAAACCACTTTTCGCACTTGTGTTGGTGCAGGTTACCACTTTTGCACTTGTATTAGTGTGGAAAAAACACTTTTTGCACTTGTGATAGTGTTGAAAAACCACTTTTCGCACTTGTGTTAGTGTTGAAAAACCACTTTTCGCACTTGTGTTAGTGTTGAAAAACCACTTTTCGCACTTGTGTTCCTCGGAATAGTTTGCACTATCACAAGTGCAAACCACTTTTGCACTTGTATTAGTGTGGAAAAAACACTTTTTGCACTTGTGATAGTGTTGAAAAACCACTTTTCACACTTGTGTTAGTGTTGAAAAACCACTTTTCGCACTTGTGTTAGTGTTGAAAAACCACTTTTCGCACTTGTGTTGGTGCAGGAAACCACTTTTGCACTTGTATTAGTGTGGAAAAAACACTTTTCACACTTGTGTTAGTGTTGAAAAACCACTTTTCGCACTTGTGTTAGTGTTGAAAAATCACTTTTCGCACTTGTGTTGGTGCAGGAAACCACTTTTGCACTTGTATTAGTGTGGAAAAAACACTTTTTGCACTTGTGATAGTGTTGAAAAACCACTTTTCGCACAAGTGTTATTGTTGAAAAACCACTTTTCGCACTTGTGTTGGTGCAGGAAACCACTTTTGCACTTGTATTAGTGTGGAAAAACCACTTTTCGCACTTGTGTTAGTGTTGAAAAACCACTTTTCGCATTTGTGTTAGTGTTGAAAAACCACTTTTCGCACTTGTGTTGGTGCAGGAAACCACTTTTGCACTTGTATTAGTGTGGAAAAACACTTTTTGCACTTGTGATAGTGTTGAAAAACCATTTTCGCACTTGTATTAGTGTTGAAAAACCACTTTTCGCACTTGTGTTAGTGTTGAAAAACCACTTTTCGCACTTGTGTTGGTGCATGAAACCACTTTTGCACTTGTATTAGTGTGGAAAAAACACTTTTTGCACTTGTGATAGTGTTGAAAAACCACTTTTCGCACTTGTGTTAGTGTTGAAAAACCACTTTTCGCACTTGTGTTAGTGTTGAAAAACCACTTTTCGCACTTGTGTTGGTGCAGGAAACCACTTTTGCACTTGTATTAGTGTGGAAAAAACACTTTTCACACTTGTGTTAGTGTTGAAAAACCACTTTTCGCACTTGTGTTAGTGTTGAAAAACCACTTTTCGCACTTGTGTTGGTGCAGGAAACCACTTTTGCACTTGTATTAGTGTGGAAAAAACACTTTTTGCACTTGTGATAGTGTTGAAAAACCACTTTTCGCACTTGTGTTAGTGTTGAAAAACCACTTTTCGCACTTGTGTTGGTGCAGGAAACCACTTTTGCACTTGTATTAGTGTGGAAAAAACACTTTTTGCACTTGTTATAGGGTTGAAAAACCACTTTTCGCACTTGTGTTAGTGTTGAAAAACCAATTTTCGCACTTGTGTTAGTGTTGAAAAACCACTTTTCGCACTTGTGTTGGTGCAGGAAACCACTTTTGCACTTGTATTAGTGTGGAAAAAACACTTTTTGCACTTGTGATAGTGTTGAAAAACCACTTTTCGCACTTGTGCTAGTGTTGAAAAACCACTTTTCGCACTTGTGTTAGTGTTGAAAAACCACTTTTTGCACTTGTGTTGGTGCAGGAAACCACTTTTGCACTTGTATTAGTGTGGCAAAACCACTTTTCGCACTTGTGTTAGTGTTGAAAAACCACTTTTCGCACTTGAGTTAGTGTTGAAAAACCACTTTTCGCACTTGTGTTGGTGCAGGTAACCACTTTTGCACTTGTATTAGTGTGGAAAAAACACTTTTTGCACTTGTGATAGTGTTGAAAAACCACTTTTCGCACTTGTGTTAGTGTTGAAAAATCACTTTTCGCACTTGTGTTAGTGTTGAAAAACCACTTTTCGCACTTGTGTTGGTGCAGGAAACCACTTTTGCACTTGTATTAGTGTGGAAAAAACACTTTTTGCACTTGTGATAGTGTTGAAAAACCACTTTTCACACTTGTGTTAGTGTTGAAAAACCACTTTTCGCACTTGTGTTAGTGTTGAAAAACCACTTTTCGCACTTGTGTTGGTGCAGGAAACCACCTTTGCACTTGTATTAGTGTGGAAAAAACACTTTTCACACTTGTGTTAGTGTTGAAAAACCACTTTTCGCACTTGTGTTAGTGTTGAAAAATCACTTTTCGCACTTGTGTTGGTGCAGGAAACCACTTTTGCACTTGTATTAGTGTGGAAAAAACACTTTTTGCACTTGTGATAGTGTTGAAAAACCACTTTTCGCACTAGTGTTATTGTTGAAAAACCACTTTTCGCACTTGTGTTGGTGCAGGAAACCACTTTTGCACTTGTATTAGTGTGGAAAAAACACTTTTTGCACTTGTGATAGTGTTGAAAAACCACTTTTCGCACTTGTGTTAGTGTTGAAAAACCACTTTTCGCACTTGTGTTAGTGTTGAAAAACCACTTTTGGCACTTGTGTTAGTGTTGAAAAACCACTTTTCGCACTTGTGTTGGTGCAGGAAACCACTTTTGCACTTGTATTAGTGTGGAAAAACCACTTTTCGCACTTGTGTTAGTGTTGAAAAACCACTTTTTGCACTTGTATTAGTGTGGAAAAACACTTTTTGCACTTGTGATAGTGTTGAAAAACCATTTTCGCACTTGTATTAGTGTTGAAAAACCACTTTTCGCACTTGTGTTAGTGTTGAAAAACCACTTTTCGCACTTGTGTTGGTGCATGAAACCACTTTTGCACTTGTATTAGTGTGGAAAAAACACTTTTTGCACTTGTGATAGTGTTGAAAAACCACTTTTCGCACTTGAGTTAGTGTTGAAAAACCACTTTTCGCACTTGTGTTAGTGTTGAAAAACCACTTTTCGCACTTGTGTTGGTGCAGGAAACCACTTTTGCACTTGTATTAGTGTGGAAAAAACACTTTTCACACTTGTGTTAGTGTTGAAAAACCACTTTTCGCACTTGTGTTAGTGTTGAAAAACCACTTTTCGCACTTGTGTTGGTGCAGGAAACCACTTTTGCACTTGTATTAGTGTGGAAAAAACACTTTTTGCACTTGTGATAGTGTTGAAAACCACTTTTCGCACTTGTGTTAGTGTTGAAAAACCACTTTTCGCACTTGTGTTGGTGCAGGAAACCACTTTTGCACTTGTATTAGTGTGGAAAAAACACTTTTTGCACTTGTTATAGGGTTGAAAAACCACTTTTCGCACTTGTGTTAGTGTTGAAAAACCAATTTTCGCACTTGTGTTAGTGTTGAAAAACCACTTTTCGCACTTGTGTTGGTGCAGGAAACCACTTTTGCACTTGTATTAGTGTGGAAAAAACACTTTTTGCACTTGTGATAGTGTTGAAAAACCACTTTTCGCACTTGTGCTAGTGTTGAAAAACCACTTTTCGCACTTGTGTTAGTGTTGAAAAACCACTTTTTGCACTTGTGTTGGTGCAGGAAACCACTTTTGCACTTGTATTAGTGTGGCAAAACCACTTTTCGCACTTGTGTTAGTGTTGAAAAACCACTTTTCGCACTTGAGTTAGTGTTGAAAAACCACTTTTCGCACTTGTGTTGGTGCAGGTAACCACTTTTGCACTTGTATTAGTGTGGAAAAAACACTTTTTGCACTTGTGATAGTGTTGAAAAACCACTTTTCGCACTTGTGTTAGTGTTGAAAAATCACTTTTCGCACTTGTGTTAGTGTTGAAAAACCACTTTTCGCACTTGTGTTGGTGCAGGAAACCACTTTTGCACTTGTATTAGTGTGGAAAAAACACTTTTTGCACTTGTGATAGTGTTGAAAAACCACTTTTCACACTTGTGTTAGTGTTGAAAAACCACTTTTCGCACTTGTGTTAGTGTTGAAAAACCACTTTTCGCACTTGTGTTGGTGCAGGAAACCACCTTTGCACTTGTATTAGTGTGGAAAAAACACTTTTCACACTTGTGTTAGTGTTGAAAAACCACTTTTCGCACTTGTGTTAGTGTTGAAAAATCACTTTTCGCACTTGTGTTGGTGCAGGAAACCACTTTTGCACTTGTATTAGTGTGGAAAAAACACTTTTTGCACTTGTGATAGTGTTGAAAAACCACTTTTCGCACTAGTGTTATTGTTGAAAAACCACTTTTCGCACTTGTGTTGGTGCAGGAAACCACTTTTGCACTTGTATTAGTGTGGAAAAAACACTTTTTGCACTTGTGATAGTGTTGAAAAACCACTTTTCGCACTTGTGTTAGTGTTGAAAAACCACTTTTCGCACTTGTGTTAGTGTTGAAAAACCACTTTTGGCACTTGTGTTAGTGTTGAAAAACCACTTTTCGCACTTGTGTTGGTGCAGGAAACCACTTTTGCACTTGTATTAGTGTGGAAAAACCACTTTTCGCACTTGTGTTAGTGTTGAAAAACCACTTTTTGCACTTGTGTTAGTGTTGAAAAACCACTTTTCGCTCTTGTGTTGGTGCAGGAAACCACTTTTGCACTTGTATTAGTGTGGAAAAAACACTTTTTGCACTTGTGATAGTGTTGAAAAACCACTTTTCGCACTTGTGTTAGTGTTGAAAAA